>NW_024061943.1:0-159969 GCF_006381635.1 Hibiscus syriacus | reverse complement strand
TAACTTAACATTTTCCTATTTAGTTTTTAATGATAAAAAAATTGGGGGCAGTGCCCGAGAATAAGGTGGCTCCGTCCCAGAGAAGGAGGAATTGAGGACAACCATCGACCAATGCATTTGCACAAGAGAAAGTGAGCCATGAAAAATGAGGAACACAATATGAGGATGTTAAATGTTCCAACCCATTTTTCAATTTCGATTGGGAGTATTTATAGTATCTCTTAGTGCGTGTGACAGTCCAAGAATTATCATAGCTATTCGTAGGTCGATAAGCTAATTAGATCTGATAGTCAAACTTTAGATTTTGTTATGGTGCATCATGTTGATTTGTTTGAGGGATTGTCTATCTAAAGTGTTGTATATAAGCTGCAGTTGACTAGAAACTTGTATTCACATAATGTAGGTTAATCGGAGGCTTTGGGGTTTTTTTAGACCATCTCTCCACATATAGCAATATTCCTCGTATTAAATCATGTCGAGCTAGATTAGATCAATTAATTTGATTTTTTTAAACCACTTTATTAAAAAATTAATTTTAATTTTAAATTATTTAAGTACGAATAAATTGATCGTGTATTAATTTCTAAACCAATTTGTGATAACTCCAAAACTTTTGTTATATTTTATCAGCCTCTGCTCTCCGTTATGGAGATATTGATAAATCGAGTAAGAAACCATCAACTTGTGGGTAGCTAACATTAATATATAAAAGTGGTTATGCATCGCTAAAACTCAACGTTTCATTAATTCCTTTCAAGTAGTATTAAATATTAATGACATCTTATTATATATATGTTGTTGTCATTTTATGATCACAATAAATTATTTATATATGTGGTTGGCCTTAGATTTTACGACCGTTTTTGCCTTGGATTTTATTGGTTTCATGTGTGTGAATAAGGGCTCTCTTCTTCAACCAAAATTAATTATTTCGGCATAAACAACACAATTAATTATTTGTGTCAGTTTTGTAGGTACAAACTGCTGGAGGAATACTTGGTGTTTTGAGAATGTTATGCCACTAATTTCTTATTTTTATATTTATGGGTATTTCAATTTATGTTTTTAACAAATATCAAAATTATGTACGAATTTTAATTTTTTATGATTATATACATTATTGTACTTTTAATAAAATATTTTAAATTAATGTCTACTACTATATTTTTTATAATTTATTTTTATACACAGTCAAATCAACATTTTTTTAATGTTTATACTATAATATCATTTATTACAAATTTAATTTTTATATGATATAAATAATTGGTATATAAAAATAATATAATATATCATAAATTTATTTTAAAAAAACGAGTTGTGCTGAACTCGTATTTTAAATGACGGAGTGCAAGTTTACATTTTAAATATTTTTATTCGAGTTTTTTTTCAAATTTGGGTGAATTTCGAGTTTGGACGTGTAAATCGACCCTCAATTATGTTGCAAACTCAATCAATAGTCAACATTAAAACAAATTTATATTTTGAATATACAATTAAATCAGAATAAAAACTATGTGTCTATAATTAAAATGAATTAGAATTCATGTATTATATTATATAGTTAATGAATATGTTTAATAAAAAAATATGTTATTGTTTCTAGATGTCACAGATTCGAGCACCAACAACTGCAACAAGATGATTGAGTATTTATTGTAAAACGATTAAATATAAAATATATATATTATTTTATAATCACCTTAAATTAATAATTTTTTTATTTTATTTTTTTATCCTTTTCTGTGTTGGGCTCAACCAACATTGTCTAATATTATAATTGCAGTATGCCAAAATCATTTGGAATTTCTGCATGAAATGGCCCACCAATGAACTGGAAAGGAGTATTTAGGGGGATTCTTGCTGCTGGCTTGCACCGTTCAGTAAACTGTAATTTTTTTAGTTCTGCAACTGCTAGCAGCCAACACACGTGCAATTAATGTATTTCTGTGATTTTTCTTTGTAATTATGTTTCATTTTTCTTTGGTTGGTGACCATTCAAATAAAGGAAGAATCCATTTTTTTTGGCGACGAAGGATGAACATAATTATCATGCCATTCTATGTAATGATGTCCGACCGGGAAAAAATGTTTATATATTTAATAAAACGAATCTATCAAGTGTACATAAATCCATAGCCATCTATTTGGTGTCTCCCTCTTCACGTTACTTCCATTTATTTATTATTTCTAGATTTCGGATTCTCTCTTAGTATCCCCATTTTAATTTGATTAATTTTAATAAACGTTGGTTATGGGATTAGAAAAAAAATAAAGAACCATTTGCCATAATAAACACGTCTCACCCAACAATTAATAATGATGATTAAGGCAGAGGTTAGGGCAATTCCCATTAAGGCATATATACCGCAATTTTGTCTCATTGTCGGTTTCTTTTTCTTGTTTACACACTGCATACGATTCCCCTTTAATTTCATCATTTATTTATATTACAAGCAAATGCATATGTGACATCGAAAAGTGAATGGAAATTACTAGAAGAGAAAGTTATCTTTGTATGTCCCATTGTTTTTTTTAGGGCGAAATGCAGTGGGCGATGAATACAATGGACCTACACAAGTGTGACTTTGCAGACAAATCAACTTTTTTTCTGTTTTTATGTTTAGATGAATATTTGATGAGGCTGCTTCTTTTTTATTCCTTGGATTATATTCTTTCACCTTTTCCTACAGTTTCTAAGGTAGGAATTAGGGATCCATTAGGCTTTAGAAAGAGGAAAGCAAAGTGCATGGAATATTACGAGGGGAAAGTGGGAGAGAAGATCTTGCTTTTCTTCATTTACAGCTCAATCCAATTGTTTTCATTATCATTACCTTAACCATCATCATCCTGCACATTCTTCTGGCTCAAGGTTGGTTTAAAACATTTAATAATATTCACCAATATTTTAATATATGGTAAATATGTGGGGGTGGGACAAGAAAGTAGATGGTGGAAACTTGTGAGGACAATATCTATAACTCAAATGACAGAATTAGCTCCATCGTTAATTCAAATTATTACTTTGACTTTTTTAGTGTTTTAATCTTTTCTACAAATATCAGGGTTAATTTTATCATTATGCCTTTTTTTTTTCCTATTTTGAGCAAACGGTTGTCGTGCAAGAATGACTATGAGCATGATGTACCGATGTGAATACTGATCGCATCCTAGAAAATTTTAAATTTATCTTTATATAATTTAAATAGTTTTTAAATTTCGCAATCCATCAATAACTTTACACTCTTGAATTTCTAATATAAATTCCTTCACATCCTTGACCGTGACCAGAGGAGACCGATATTTTGTATAAATTCTTATTAATCCAATCATAGTACAATTGGAAATTTCTTCACAGATGTATATAGTACATAAAATCACGTGAGACCACATGGTTGTGTCTCTTTGTCCTAGAAGGTTATCCTAAGACATAACTAGAGTTAAATTAAACCTTTAATCCCCTAAACAACTCTTAAACACCCCCACACTATGAATCCATATGGAAAACATCAAATAGACAGCCTAATAAGCCGTCAAAATGAACATGTAATATTTAGGTCAAAGTCGTTGTAACATAAGCCAAAAAAAATCTCAGCATTAGCATATGAAAACACCCACAGAGGGGCCACAGTTTTAATTTGCCATGTCCCCTCCCCTATTAGTGCAACCGATAGTTCTTCGGTAAATTTTTCAGTTGGAAACGATAAGGATGAAGGATACATATTCAGTTGAAAATGTGCTCACGTATATATTCATGCATTCAAATTTGACAACATCATTTTGCTTATAACTTTCACTAAAATAGAAGGTGAATGAATGTGTAGGGCTATCAAGATTTCTTTGTTGGCCAAGAAAATTTGGAAGTGACGAGAGCTAGGTTTAGCAAATTCCTGAATTTTGAAAACGTATAAAAATGGGATTGAGAAGATGGCGCATGTCCAAGGGGAATGGAAGTTTATGTCGTCTTCGACATGTCTATTTCGATCAAATTCGAAAATCATATCAGATTAATTCGAATCTGAACTCGTCATATGGATGGCCATTCATTCTGGATTTAACAAGTAGCTAGATCCTGTGTGCCACGTGATTGTTACGTGGTGTCAAATATGAGTACCTAATTTTTGGCATATATAATTTAATTGCCACCGTGAAAATCAGTAATTAATATAGCAGAAGGATGATGCTAACATTATATTTGCCTTCGTCTATATACCCAACTCATTTATAGTGGGTATTAATTGTTTCTTTCAGAAACCTTGCGGTTCATGCATGTTATATGCACCAATACCCATGTTTTTTTTTCATTTTTATTCAAAAATAATGTTGTGAAGTAGGTTATAATTTTCTATAAAATTATTTGATATTTAAAACATTGATCTATTAATTTGAATAAAATATTATAAAAGTATGTTATAAGATAAAATTTTAATTTATTTTATTTTATTAACAACGTAATCTATATTTAGAATACTGTTAAGAAATCTAACCTCTTATACCAACTTGTGATAAATTATATGACTGCAAATGGTGCATTATTATGAGAATAACGGGAATATTTGTTGCTTACAAGACATGTCCATAACATAAAGAAAACTCAAAAATTTTAGGTCTTGAATGTGGTGTGCTATGGCTCATGCATGAAAGATAAAGAAAAGAGTGAGGTAGGTCAAAGGAATAAAATCTAACACAAAATCTTGGTCCATTATTGAGGAGGATGATATGGTTGCCACATCATTATCTAGAGAAGATGGCCCCCTTTTCTTGCTCGTTTTCATGGGTTCTTGAAATTGATCCCTTAGCGACCATTTTCTTAAGCATTATAATACTTTCTATCTGGTCTAGATTCAATCGAGAAGAGGATATTACATTAGAAATTCAGAGTCATTTAAATCTTAATTCAAAATAAAAATATGAAAATATAAAAATCACCTTTAAAATTAATAAATTTAAATTAGTATTTTTTTATTTGTATATTTTTAAATGATATGTCAAATATCAACATGTAATGTTCGAATTCTGATCATAGAACTTATACGTATTTACCCTAAAGGATATAAACTAGCAACGTCAACAAATTTTACTAACCAAAGTCAAATAATTTTCCTTTTAGTCTCTCTATTTATCATTATTACTAATATTGAACCTATTGAGTAGTCTTCATGATAAAAGAAAGTGTTGTTCTTCTTAGATGATTCAATTCGAGTAACTGTCTCTACAGATGTGTGCATTTGTAAAAAACTAAAAATATTCTGAACATATATAATATTATAATCACATCAGACTGCTAAAATATATATTATCAATATTATTAATGTAGACATGTTTTTTTTTCTCAACAAGATCGAATTTATTTAATAAAACCTAAGTTAAGAGTATCGTTAAAAAATCTCTCTAAACTTAAGTTAGGAGTCTTATTAGTATAGGCATGTTTTTTTTGGCTCATCAAGATCGAATTTATTCAATTTGAGACATGTTTTTTACTCCGCAAGATCGAATTTATTTAATATAGACATGTTAATAATATTATAAAATTAAATTACATTGAATTAAAAAAATAATTTTTAATATGGTAGAGATATTAAAACCAAAATTAGACATTTCTTTCCTATGCCTAATTCAAGATTCTGTATTCGAAACGTAAAGAACATGATAATTAATATGCAAACCTAAATTTAGGATCTCAAACACAGTATTGATTAAAGAAAAGAAATTGTAAGATTTCGTGTGAAAAGAAGAGAATGATACATTGCGCTGCCAAATTGAGACCGACTTTATATAGAGTTGATTGAATTTAATGGACCATTTTATCATCTCCAATGGGTTCCACCTCTTACCCAGCTGGTATAATCGGTCCATTGTGTTTACTAATAAAATCCTTTGATTCGTATCAAACTTCAATTGCTCATTAATTAATTATTGATTTGAAAGGCTAATATCTCGGCTTTATAAGGACAAACCAACATAATTTGCATATGATATACTTGTATAAACATTGACAAAAACAATTAATCTTCTCAAATCACATAATTTAATCAGTCCTTTCGAATTATTTCTAATCATGAAGGCAAAAACAAAAGCATGATGAAATTTCTATGGGACCGGTAAGAAAATCTTTAGTGATATGATGTGATTGAACAGGTTTATAATCTAAAATTTGTTGATAATATGGTTTTATTCAGTAAAATATATTAGTATGAAGTAGAAAGACATTAACTTTTTTTTATGACAACTATAATAAAAAAACTTAAGATTAACTATCTGTTTAGTATTCACCTATTCTTGAATTTATGTTTTGATCACTCAATTATTTTAGTAGTATAAATATTGTCTAAGAGTATTGATACCATGAAAAGGATATCGATATCAATTGTTATAGAATATTAAAAATTGAATCATAATTCACCATGACCACCATAACCAAAGCTTTAGATGGTGAACTTAAAACAAAATTTTAGAAGAGGAGATTGTAGTTCTTACCTTCACAAATTCGGACTAATATCGTTGAGCAATAAAATTACTACGTTTGGGAGATTTGGAAAGGGAGAAGAAGAAAAGAAAAAATGAAGAAGAAGACAAGGGGAAGGACCTTCTCTTTCCAACGTGTGACATATGCACAATTAAAGGAAACTAGCTTTTGATTCAAACAATGATTAAATTGTTCCCTTGGTCCTCTTTATTTTTGATCCCAAATCAAAATTACCCTTTTTAACATCTTGTGGGCCTAAGTTCAACCCCAAAATAACCCACACTTGACCCAATTACCTCTCAAGAGTCTACCATGCATTATAAGCCCAAAAAGATTTATCCGAAACTATAACCCTATTTTCGGAGTGTTACATGAATGCTTTAGAGGCCATGCTCTAAACTTATGTTAGGTTGCATGCTTATGTTTATGACTTCATGAATTATAGTGGAGTGAATGTGTATCACTGGACTTTTAAAGCTCAATGTTCATGATTGTTTTCATTCGTATGTTAGTAGATCTTGTTAGGGTCGGTATAGCAAAAATCTTCAGTACAATCAAGTCAGAATACACTATTAATTTTTTAGAGGGCATGTGTATTCATTTTGAAACTTGTATTTCTAAAATTGTAATTCTTTTTTATTATTTAGTATCTAGATTGAAACATTTGTCGAAACTTCAATTTTTTTATAAATCACTTTACTTTGTTTATTAATAAAATTATTTATCATGAATGCTTTTAAAATAGTGTTTGTGATCGAAAATTTTAATATTGATAGTTGAGATCATTGAAAAGACCTAATGTAACGTACTAGGTCCATTAGATCTCTTGGATCGAGTTTAAGGGTGAGAAGTAAAAATCATATTTCATACCCTTTTATGCTCCCAACACTATTAGCATCCTCCCTGACTGCTGGAACGTGGTGTTTAATACCACAAAAATAAGGAAATCCTAAACCCTATCTTAGTGTACTTGGGGCTATTTCATTATATCTGATGATTTTCATATGAAAGTAATTATACATTTTATGTGCATCAAGGTTCGAGTTAAATTTTAACATACCTAAATGTTGCCGACAAGCTCGAATATGTTTTCACGGGAAACTTATGATGGAAACACTGTGAAAAGGGTGGCATCTATGGCTAGAAAAGATGAACGACCGATGGCCGATGATATTTATAGGTTATTTTTGTGTGTGTGAACATTTGAGTATTTATTGCTAGAATTACACGTGTTGACTGTTGACTTTTAACCGTTGTATGAATTAATTATATGATTGATTAGTCACTAATTAGTCGAGTAAGAGCTTATTGAAAAAAAAACCATTAATCATAATTAATGAATTGTTGTGTCATCATTTTTAATCTTCTCTTTCAGTCTATAAATAGAGAACATTTATACTAATTTCAATCCATCTCAAAAAGATTTATCTCTACAACAATTCTCTAAAAGATTTTTTTATTAAATAATTTGTCATTTCTTTCCGAATTTACAGGATCTCCGTGTGCAAGTTAGGGTTGGTTTGCATGGTTAGTTTGGTCAGGCCGACTGCTCGGGCGGCCGGCTCCTTCCAGGTAACGTTAGATGGTTGTTCTGAAGTTCCTATGGCCTTTGAACAACAGGATCTTGGAGTTGGGATGGAGGAAGCTGGTCATGACCAGGCTAGTGGAGGCGCTTTCGAATCCATCTTCCAGAGATGGCGATCAATCTAGGGGAATGAAAGGGAAGCCTTCATATGCAGCTATGGTTGCTGATATAGATATGGGGAATAACCCGGCCAAAAACTTTTTTGAAAGCGAGGATGTTGAAGTACAATAAGGGGATGCTGTGGTGGATAGAAGCGGGGATTATCCTAATCCTACCATACCATTTTCAAACCGGGTTCATGATACTATAGATCAAAATATGCTTGTCTGTTTTTGTTCGACTCCTTGGGAAAACGATTGGATACCGAGTACTGTGGAACAAAATCAAATTGTTGTGGCAGTTGCAAGGTAATTTCCAGTTGATTGATTTAGAAAACAATTATTATTTGGTGAAGTTGAATTGCGAAGAAGACTATAATAAGGTGTTGACTGAGGGTCCATGGGTCATATTTGGGAGTTATTTGACAGTTCAACCCTGGAGCCGTACATTCTCTATGTCGGAGGGATTTCCGTCGCAAGTGATGATTTGGATCCGGCTTCCAGGACTTTCGTATCGTTATTATACGAGATCTCTTTTTTGAATGATTGCAGCAGAGATTGGAAAGGTTGTTAAAATCGATTACAATACGAATGCAGGCGAGCGAGGGAAGTTTGCACGATTGGCGGTAGTACTTGATTTGAACAAAACCCTCATTCAGTGCATAGGTCTAGATGGTTTCGTTCAGCAAATGGAATATGAGGGGATTCAGCATATTTGCTTGAGATGTGGTATGTACGGGCACTTTCAAGAATTATGTGGGAAATAAGAGGAGGCTGCCATTGCACCAAAAGAAACTGTTAATTCTGGTCAGGTCGATACGGGGAACGGAGGTACGGGGTCTCGTAAGGAAGTCTACGGACCATAGATGGTGGCTCCGAGGAGTCGTCGTGTGAAAGAAAGAATTCTGGGGCTGAGAACAGACCTAAGAATAACTCGATGCAGGTAATCATTCGGCCGTGTCAATCGTTGAAAAAGGAAGAGGCAAGCAACCAATTAGTGGAGTTCGTGCTGACTTGGGGAAAGTTGGACAACGTAAAAGTCTCAGAGATGATCCCCGGCCAAGGGATTGCGTGTGAAAAAACAGGTTAATCACAAAGCTCATAGTCGGCCACTCCTTAACGAGTGGATAAATTCTGCAACAGCTAAAATTGATTAGCAATTGCGAGCAAATGAGGTTGAGGGATAACATGCGTTATGAGGATTTCACATTGAGTGTGGAAGGTGCTAGTTCGAAGGAGAATTGTCCGGCCATGGGTGGCCAGCAAACAGGTTTGGTTTAATGATTGATTGTCTGTTCTGGAACAGTCAGGGCGTTACTAGCCCGTCCTATCGCAGGCATTTTAGAAATTTGGTGAGGAAATATAACCCTGGTTTTGTAGTACTAATGGAAACGAGAGTGAGTGGTGCTAAGGCGGATTGTATTCTACGTCGTTTTGGGTTTCCGAATTCTTTCCGAGTTGAGGCACAAGGCTTTAGTGGGGGAATTTGGATTCTTTGGAATAATGAGGTTAAAGTTACCCCGCTTGTTATTTCGAACCAATTTGTTCATTCAAGAGTTGAGGTTCAGGGTGCAAATAAACTAGCATACATTACTGCTGTTTATGCAAGTCCTAATATTTCGCTTCGGAATAATTTGTAGGAGATGTTGAGGAATTTGAATCCGGGCGATAATATTCCTTGGTTACTTGGCGGAGATTTTAATGCGATCTTAAGACCGACTGAACGGAGAGGGGAAGCTACTAATCGTGATGGAACGAGTAGGGGGTTTTCAGATTTTATTTTCAATATGGCTTTGTTGGAGGTGCAATTTCAAGGTTCAGAGTTTACTTGGGCATGCAGTTCATTATATCAACGGCTTGATAGGTGCATGATGAACGAGATATGGTCGAGCATTTTTGAATATTCGAGGGTGTTCCATCTTGATCGCTTAGATTCTGACCATTGTCCGTTACTTTTGAGAACAAAAGCGACGCGAAGGGAAGCGACCTTTCAGGTTTATGTGTTTTCTTGGCAAACTCGTGCAGATTTTGCTAATATTCTTCGTTCGAATTGGCAGACTCATGGTGATATATTGGATAATCTGGAGGGGCTTAAAGCAAAGTTGGTGACATTGGAATAAAACAAATTTTGGCTCGATTGGCAAATGAAAAAGGGTAATTCTGGCGGCTAAGGGGTATTGTCACGACCGGAGACATGGGCACGACTCTGGGCATGACACGGTCTGATGTGTCAGTTTCTAGAAGGTCCAGTCAGTAGCAGTTTTCTAGAAGATCTAGTCGTGACTTCTAAAAGGTGGACGGGAAGAGATATCTTAGGAGACTTATTTTTAAATTTTAAAGTTTGAATTTAGAAAACATTTGGAATTATTTTTATTTTTATGTTTATCTCTAAGTTTTTAGAGACAATAAATACCCTCTTGGGGTAAGCCTAAATACACAACTCATAATTTACTATTATTCTTCTTTCTAGTTTTATAAAGTTATTCTAGTTTTATAAAGTTATTTCTTTTCTTTTCTTTTCAAGTTTTCGTTTTCATTTTTATTTTAGGTTTTATTTTTAAAGATGTTAAGTATGAATTTTATCATGCTTAACTAATTTTCTCATAAGCCGAGAGCTGAAGCGATGACTCAATTCCAACAAAAGAATTGAAAAGTACCTTTATAACTTCGGAATATCTCTCTCAATCTCAACGCTTATTTTCAAAATCAAAACAGTTTTCAAAATCAAAGATTGACTTTGGTCAAGATGTTGCGATTAAATGTGTGGTAGGAAGAATCAGCTTATTGAAAGCACATTCGACTTCCTGGGAACATACTTGGCGAGATTGCCTTGCCAAGAGGGAATTAAGATCAAAATTAGTAGTTATTGAAACAACAATCTGAGTCGGTCTTCATGAACTTAAGCGGTTATTGATCTATGACAATTGATGTTGATCAGATCAATTTCCGAAGTCATAATCAAAGATTTCCTTGGGTATTCGGTATACAAAGAAGAGTCATGAGGATTGCCCTTGTAGACAAAGTAACCGATGTGAATCTCGAATGGAAAATCTAATTTGATGATCCGAAGGAAATTGAGTCAAAGCGAGGCTTGAAACTATTTTTACCATATTCATTTTCAACTTTACATTCTTTATTTTCTTTATTTTTACTTTATATCACTTTTTATTATTTAATCATTTTTACCAAACCCCCTTTATCTACTACTTATCTCATAGTTTACGCAATTCAAACAGAAATTTGGGAATTTTCTAAGTCCCTAAGGATCGACCCTTACTTCTCTTTACTACGTATTTCCTTTATTTATTAATTGAGAAGAAGAATTTATTTTGACATCAAAACGACAGTTGTTAACAAGAAATTCACATCTCATGATTTTGATCAAGCCATGGAGATGTGCAATGAAGATAAACTATTGGAGGACAAAGGAATGTTTCAAAGACTTCTAGGAAGGCTAATATATTTGACACATAAGAGATCGGATTGATAAGCATCATTTTACTCGTCAAAATAAATTAAATTCTATTCTCAAATATATAAATAGAAATGAGTAGTAGAGTGGAGAAAAGGGTCGATCCACGAGGACTTAGGAATTTCTTATGTAGATTTGTATCGATATCAAACCAAGTAGCTGCAAGAAAAATAAATTAAAGGGGTTGTGGTGTGAATGAGGTGAATAATAAAACAAAAATGAAAAAGTAAAGAATTAAAATAAAAACAAAAGGAATCGTAATTAAGATTGAAAATAATAATAGGAAAATCGCCTCGAGTTAGCTTTGTTTCAATTATGTCGATCATTGAAATAGATTTTTCCTGCGGGATTCATGTCAGTTACAGTCTACAAGGCCTAATCCATTGTAACTTATCTTTCTCTCTAGTAACCGATCTTCCCAAGTCACTATTTGAAAGCCAATTCTTGAATGGGCTAACCACATCTATTGTTGTTAGAACAAACATGATTAAGAACTAGAAAGGCCCGACTCGGATTATGTCTTCTCATCGAGAATTGAATCTGATCTCGATTTCACTTAGCGGATTGGTTCTAAGTGTGTTCACAGGAGGTCGAATATGCCACAGACCGATCCCTCCTCCCAACTATTAATTAAAACGACATCTAAACTAGCGAGCTCTTATTGATTTGAAAAACGTTTTAATTTTGAAAGTAAGGCCGATTGACACTAATAAAGCAAAAAAATCGAGAATGTAATCCAAAGGGTATTAAGTGTTGTATCAATTCTCACATATGAAATTGAATCATTGCTAGCTCTCAGCTAATAAGAAAATTAGCTAAGCATGGTAGAGACTATATTTAACATATTTTGATGAAATATAATAAACTTGAAAAGTAAAAGAAAGATAAATTAAACAAAGAAAAACTTTTATAAAAACTAGAGAAAAGAAAGAACAAGACAATCTTGGATGATGTTTAAGCATACCCCAAAGGGGTATTTATAGTTCCCTAAGGATAAATCCTCAACAAAGTAATAAAAGACAATTTCCATAATTGTTCAAATTAAATCCCAAAAAAAAAAGGAAATCTCGAAATTCAAGTTTGATTTGTGTTGAGTGTTCTGTCCACACAGATTTTCCAGTTGGCCCTTCTAGAAGATGCTAACTCGTCACCACATCAGCAGTCATGCCCCAAATCATACCCACTAATCCAACCATGACTCCAAAAAAACAAAAAAGCTACAGAATTTCATCTTTTTAGCTTAGTTTCATGAATCCAATGTCCTTCATCTTTTTAGCTTAGTTTCATGAATCCAATGTCCTTCATGAAAAATTAAAGAAAACACTCAACTTAGCAACATAAACCGACGAATCAAGGAGTAATTAATGATAAAATAATAATGAAATTAAGCACTTATCAGAGATATACCTTTTCCGTTCATTTTCTGAGCCAGTTTATGCAGCATCCGAAACAATCCCATCTTGAAGCTGCTATCAGAGTGGTAAGGTATATAAAGAAAACCCTGGGCAAGGGATTTTGCTGAGTCCAGAAGGTGAAAAACAACTTGTTGTCTACTGTGTTTCAGAATGGACATCATGTCCCATGACAAGGCGACCTATTACAGGGTTTCACATTAAACTTGGGAATTCTTTAATATCTTGGAAATCAAAGAAATAAAGCATTGTTGCTATATCTTCAGTAGAAGCTAAATATCGAACCATGACAGTTACTGTAACACCCCCAACCCGTACCCGACCCGAATACAAGTCCGAGGTGTCATATTGACCGTTCAAAACTTTTTCTTTGACAAAATCTAATGAAATTCAGTTAGACATTTCCAATAAAATCCAAATAATTTCTATTGTATAAAACGTATGGTTTTACAAATTGGTCAGAGCGTATCCAGTACAAATATTTTATCTTACATGCCAACTACATTTCATATGACAAAAATACATATAATTTAAACATATTTCTGATCTGAATTGTGGAAAGGAGAATACGACCTGTCTTGCTCCTCTATACTTCTCTTCTTGCTTTCCGGAACCTACTTGTGAAACACTCACACGCTAAGTCTATGACTTAGTGAGACATTAAACACATGCAAGTAAATCTAACTACTTAATCATGCGTGAACATATCATATCATGCTATCACACAAAACAATATAGCATTTCATGTAATCAAATGTACACATATACACATCATTTATTACTTCCATCATTAACCTTACTTTACTATCAATATGATTTTTATTTATATCTTGTAGTCATATCCTTTTGTACTTAACATTTTAACCAACATGACTCATTTAACCACGCAATACACATATCATCATTCAAATCATATGATACAATTCATAGCACAAAAGCATACAAGTCACATATACTATATGTTTGTTGTTATTTCTTTATTAGCCCATGTACACATGTGAGAACTATGGATATGTGAGTCTATAGAGGTTGTGCACTAATGCTGTCACCACAGCTCGTATAAATGCACCGAAGTGCCACGTAGAATTACACCGAAGTGCCGCGTAGAATTACACCGAAGTGCCATATAAAATGTCCCTAAGGACCACGTAGAAAATTCCTTAAGAATCATATACATATACAAAGGATCAAGTATGTGTCTCAAAAGACATCACACATGTTCCAAGGAATACACATATGTCCCGAAGGACCGCGGAGACCCTCGACTCTTGGCATGCCAACTATACCTCTAGCTCTCAAGACACATAACATGGGCATTGTCATTTCACATATTCATATATACACATAGTTCATTTACGCGTAGAACATTTTCATATGATTCATATTTACATGTCACATAACTTATATACTTTTTCACATAGTCACATAGATCCATGTCATATAACATATATCGAAAGTGCATATAATCACATATATCATATCATATAGCTTAGATCATTTCTCAGGTATTCATGTAAACATACATATCATATCTTGTTCACATATGATCATATATACTTCATATAACACATAGAAACACCTAGAACACTTTTACATAGCTTATATTTCATTATCATATGACTTATATTTGTTCTCCTATGACTATTCATAAACATCTATTTCCATTTCCATACATCTCTTGAATTATCTTCTATATTCCTATAATTCATAACTTATTTTATATTCTCTCCTTAACACTTAATAGTGTTTTTACATAAACCACATAGCACATACAAAAACATATTAATTCATATAATCAAACATACATACACTTCATATTGTTAACATACTTATAATCAAGACTTAATAAGCTATTACTATATGAAATAGACTTATCACAAGTCCAATTTCCATATAATCTTATACAAATAAGATGCACTCACCTTGGCCTCACTAAGTTCCAATTCACTTTTATGATTTCTTTTCTTTCGATCGAATCTTAATTTGATGATCGTTCCAGAACTTGTCCGAGTTCGGTATCTACATAATCATACATTGATACATATTAGTATCCAATTGATATATTCTAATATATTATTTCTTAGACCAAAAGAAATGTCTATTTCAATTTCCCCCTTTAAGTACATCGATGCATTCTTTAACATGTGCATCGATGCACTACCCATGCATCGATACACCAATTACCTTCGATGTTTTTATTTTAAGGGGATGCATCGATGCACTCCTTATGCATCGATGCACCAATTGCAATCAATGTTCATTTATTTGAGAGTGCATCGATGCACATTGAATATGAATTGATGCACACAACCCAGAAATTCCATTTGAGCCCGAAAATTCTCACTTTGACCTCAAATTCTACTTATTAACCCCTCCTTATGCCTTAAAACTCATCTATACATATGTAAACCTTCTTATAACACTATAACACTTAACTATCCCTCAAAATTCACCACAATTCTTGAATAAAAGAATTTCATCAAATTTTCCATGTGTTCTTAATTCAATTCTATCACCTCTAACTTCTTAATTAACCCTTTGACAAGTCAAATTTAACTTCAAATTCTGTTAACTTCTTCTATTTCAATAATTCACTTAAAAACTCCTTTTTCTAAATCTCTTATAACTTCTTAATTTTGGCGTTTTAGGTCACCATAACTCTTCCCTTACTCTTTCTTATCACTCAATAATCAAAAGAAACCATAAGATTGAAGAAACAAGCAAATTAAATCCAGCTCACCTTATACATGAATACACGGGAAGAAGAAGAAACTGAAACCATCTCTCAAGAATTTTCTTTCCCATTTACACGTGGTTATCTCTTTTATAAAGAGATAATAAAAATTTTCTTTGCAAAGACCAATTTACCCTTACTTCCTTACATATTTACCAAATAATCTTCAAAATATTCCTAATTAAGTCTCTAAACTTTCAGATCTTTCGAAATTAGACTTCAAATTTTTAAAACTTTCATTTTAGTCACTTGCTCTAGTTTTGGGATGTTACAAATCTCTCATCCTTTTAAGAAAATTCTCCCTCGAATTTTCATTGCACATACCAATAAGAACATACCTTCTAATGTTCTCATGTTACCTCCTTTACTTAACTTTTCCTTCCTTTAGTTCTTCAACTTCCTTTTTCCTTTATACATTCATTTATTGTCACTTATCATATAAATAGTAACCAGTAACTTCATTCCATTTCTATCTCTTTTTTTTACCTTCGATTTTGTATTTTCCTTCGACCTTTCTAAAATCCATATAATGTCACTCATTACAGTAACATCCATTTTCATCACCCAACATCATAAATTCATCTCTAACTGCCTTACAATAATAACCAAATTCGTTTTTCCATCATCATTTAACCAAAAACACGACCTTAAATCTTCTTCAAATGTAATTAAACATATACTTTACGAAATCAAACAATCTTTTCACATCACCTTGCATATTTTCTTACTTCTATATCAAAATTATCATCTACACTTCCATATAACCTTTATCGTATCTAATCCTTTAACTCAATCCCTTTCATTTCTTTACTCCATTATTCCTTTATTTATTTCTTATACACAAATCATACTTTTCTTTTCATGTTCACATACTCTTGTACTATCACCTATACTCATCTCTGTGTATCAATCTTCATTGCATACTCATAACTTTGATAACCCCATTTACTTATACAGAACTTCATTCTTTATCATTTCTTATACTTGCGTTTTCCTTCCTTAAGGTTTTATACAAATAATTATCTCATTCTCGACATCATAGCTATATGATCATAATACACAACTATATTCAGATTCACATCATAATTGATTAACTCAACTTTATCTTTTCCTCCAATCTTATAACTCTATCACTTTTACTCTGATAGCTAGTCAATAACATCTGTTCAATCTAGGGCACAAGCCCTAGTCAACCAATCATATACATCATTTCTAATCGAAATTATCTCAAAATCCGTTTACTTAACTTGTCAATTTCACCTCTATTCTCATACATCCTGAAATGTTCGCTGTTCAAACTCAACATTATGACTTTCTTTGTGTTATAAACTAATTATCGATATACACATTCTCAAACTCTTCTTATCAATCCTCAGCTTTACTCAAATATACAACTGTATCCAGATCCATTTCATATTTGGTTATCATATCCTGATAATATCTTATAATCTTATACTTCCAGTACATTCCCATCACATATTCTTGTTAGACAACGCTAACTTTCTCCTTTTATAGTACAAACCCTTGTCATATCCACACTCTTGCTTATACACCCTACTATTTCTTTGTTTGAAACTCATAAGCTCTGACGTTACATATCTTATACGTTTGTCACTGATGCACTTATTCTTGAATTCCTCTACGAATTCTCACCACATTATTGATCTTCTAGCGTCCTTATGATGACACTTGTTCACCATATTCTATCTTATCCACGTAATAACGAACTTCTCAATTTAATTTCTCTACTTTAGAACAATGAACACCTTCTAGCATTATCTTCATACCATTTATCTAAAGGTCTGTAACAACAGAACCTTCCTTAAACTTACCTTTGAGCTCGGTGCTCATAACTCTTTTAACTATTTCGATACATTCATTCAACATCATGAATCATTCTCTAATTTTATACAGGCATTCCCTGAGGTGTTTGCTCTTCTCCCTGCCTGGCCAGGGCAGGTGAATTGCTATTACCTTCAGGTGTATCGCCTTCTGTTTCATTTTGGAAATTCTCATGATCAAACATCTAGTATAACATAATAATTTAACTCTATTAACAAGACAACACACTCCTTACCCTATTAGATCAAAAAAAAATTCACTCTGTGTTGGAATGTTTACTTTTTAAAACACTTTTGTCTTCGTTTTTAGCCTAGAATCGGCTAAACCGTAGATCTGATACCATTAAATGTAACACCCCAACCCATACCCGACCCGAATACGAGTCTGAGGTGTCACATTGACCGTTCAAAACTTTTTCTTTGACAAAATCTAATGAAATTCAGTTAGACATTTCCAATAAAATCCAAATAATTTCTATTGTATAAAACGTATGGTTTTACAAATTGGTCAGAGCGTATCCAGTACAAATATTTTATCTTACATGCCAACTACATTTCATATGACAAAAATACATATAATTTAAACATATTTCTGATCTGAATTGTGGAAAGGAGAATCTGACATGTCTTGCTCCTCTAAACTTCACTTCTTGTTTTCCGGAACCTACGTGTAAAATACTCACACGCTAAGTCTATGACTTAGTAAGACATTAAACACATGCAAGTAAATCTAACTACTTAATCATGCATGAACATATCATATCATGCTATCACACAAAACAATATAGCATTTCATGTAATCAAATGTACACATATACACATCATTCATTTATTCCATCATTAACCTTACTTTACTATCAATATGATTATTATTTATATCTTGTAGTCATATCATTTTGTACTTAACATTTTAACCAACATGACTCATTTAACCACGCAATACATATATCATCATTCAAATCATATGATACAATTCATAGCACAAAAGCATATAAGTCACATGTACTATATGTTTGTTGTTATTTCTTTATTAGCCCATGTACACATGTGAGAACTATGGATATGTGAGTCCATAGAGGTTGTGCACTAATGTTGTCACCACATCTCGTATAAATGCACCGAAGTGCCACGTAGAATTGCACCGGAGTGCCGCGTAGAATTTCACCGAAGTGCCATATAAAATGTCCCTAAGGACCATTTAGAAAATTCCTTAAGAATCATATACATATACAAAGGATCAAGTATGTGTCTCAAAAGACATCACATATGTTCCAGGGAATACATATATGTCCCAAAGGACTGCGTAGACCCTCGACTCTTGGCATGTCAACTATACCTCTAGCTCTCAAGACACATAACATGGGCATTGTCATTTCACATAATCATATATACACATAGTTCATTTACGCGTAGAACATTTTCATTTGATTCACATTTACATGTCACATAGCTTATATACTTTCTCACATAGTCACATAGATCCATGTCATATAACATATATCGAAAGTGCATATAATCACGTATATCATATCATATAGCTTAGATCATTTCTCAGGTATTCATGTAAACATACATATCATATCTTGTTCACATATGATCATATATACTTCATATAACACATAGAAACACCTAGAACACTTTTACATAGCTTATATTTCTTTATCATATTACTTATATTTGTTCTCGTATGACTCTTCATAAACATCTATTTCCATTTCCATACATCTCTTGAATTATCTTCTATATTCCTATAATTCATAAGTTATTTTATATTCTCTCCTTAACACTTAATAGTGTTTTTACATAAACCACATAGCACATACAAAAACATATCAATTCATATAATCAAACATACATACACTTCATATTGTTAACATACTTATAATCAAGACTTAATAAGCTATTACTATAGGAAATAGACTTATCACAAGTCCACTTTCCATATAATCTTATACAAATAAGATGCACTCACCTTGGCCTCACTAAGTTCCAATTCACTTTTATGATTTCCTTTCTTTCGATCGAATCTTAATTTGATGATCGTTCCAGAACTTGTTCGAGTTCGGATCTACATAATCATACATTGATACATATTAGTGTCCAATTGATATATTCTAATCTATCATTTCTTAGACCAAAAGAAATGTCTATTTCAATTTCCCCTTTAAATGCATTGATGCATTCTACAGTGCATCGATGCATTCTTTAACATGTGCATCGATGCACTACCCATGCATCGATACACCAATTACCTTCGATGTTTTTATTTTAAGGGGATGCATCGATGTACTCCTTATGCATCGATGCACCAATTGCAATCGATGTTCATTTATTTGAGAGTGCATCGATGCACATTGAATATGCATCGATGCACACAACCCAGAAATTCCATTTGAGCTCGAAAATTCTTACTTTGACCTCAAATTCTATTTTTTAACTCCTTATGCCTTAAAACTCATCTATACATATGTAACCTTTTTATAACACTATAACACTTAACTATCCCTCATAATTCACCACAATTCTTGAATAAAAGAATTTCATCAAATTTTCCATGTGTTCTTAATTCAATTCTATCACCTCTAACTTCTTAATTAACCCTTTGACAAGTCAAATTTAACTTCAAATTCTGTTAACTCCTTCTATTTCAATAATTCACTTAAAAACTCCTTTTTCTAAATCTCTTATAACTTGTTCATTTTGGCGTTTTAGGTCACCATAACTCTTCCCTTACTCTTTCTTATCACTCAAGAATCAAAAGAAACCATAAGATTGAAGAAACAAGCAAATTAAATCCAGCTCACCTTATACATGGGAAGAAGAAGAAACTAAAACCATCTCTCAAGAATTTTCTTTCCCATTTACACGTGGTTATCTCTTTTATAAAGAGATAATAAAAATTTTCTTTGCAAAGACCAATTTACCCTTACTTCCTTACATATTTACCAAATAGTCTTCAAAATATTCCTAATTAAGTCTCTGGACTTTCAGATCTTTCGAAATTAGACTTCAAATTTTCAAAACTTCCATTTTAGTCACTTGCTCTAGTTTTGGGATGTTACAGTTACTGCTGTAGAAATCGTGTGGCTGAAGGGACTCTTAGAAGAACTTGGAGTAAGAGATATGAAACCTACTAAGCTATTATGTGACAGTAAAGTTGCACTCCAAAAGGTTGCAAACACCGTGTTCCATGAGAGGACTAAACACATTGAAATTGTCATTTCATTAGAGAAAAAGTTTAAGAATGAGTTATTAAAATAGAACATGGAGAACAAATGAACAACTAGAATATGTAATGACAAAAACTATGGGAGTAGAAAAACACAACTACTTGGTTTCCAAGCTGGGGTTTAAAGATATCTTTCAACCAACAGCTTGAGGGGGAGTATTGAGAGTGTGTGGACGATTGCATTTTTTGTTAGGTTGTTAGCTGGTTAGTTTAGTTCGCTGGTTAGTTTAGTTAGCAAGTTTGTTACATTTTTTCCTTTATTTTTTTTGCTCGGCAACATGTAAATTGTATTAAACAATCAGCGAGAATGAGCGTTACCCCAATTGTGAGCCTCATTAAAAACCCCTCTAAACCTAAACAGGAGAAAATAGTGCTCAAAAGTGGGGAAATAATACAATGATGGACCAATTCAAAAATAACAAGACACCTAGTATCGAACAAACCTCCTAAAAACAAAAGCCCCATTACCAGATCGAAACAAGGATTCAGAATTAACAATCTGGAAAAACTACCCCCAGTTCCTGCTAACTCTCTCAATCTAACCATTCTAACTGTTACATTGTAAAAATAATAAAACCTTACAGACCCATACCAGCTGGCTTTGAACATTACTCTTCTCCTCGATCCCAACTTCGCCAAGTAATTTGCTATACTGTTTGATAGCCTTGGCATGTGCTTATACTTAACCTCCCTTATCTTCAATGCATTGTCATCAATCTGTTGAAAAGTTGAACCCCACCTCCATGGACGAACACCACTGTTTTATACCCAGTTCAACACCAAAGAAGAATCAGATTCTACAATCAATTCAACTTTACTATACCACAAAGATTCACTAAAAACCTCCGAGGCATTTTTAATTGCCGACAGTTCTGCATAATCAGAATTAACCTCAGAAACTGGCCCAAAAAACATTGCTACTACATGGCCCTCAGTTGTCCTAAACACTCCCCCGTAACCTGCTTCCTCCTTTGTAGTTAGACTATCCACATTGAACTTCATCTGGCCCAACATAGGCGGTTGCCAGACACTCTTCCATCTTCTTAGTTCTTCACTTGTTCCTGCTGCATCCCCTGGGCAATCCCACCAAAGCTTCTCATCTAGACCTTCAAATTCCTTCAACGCCTTGCACCAAGCTATCGCCCTCATCTTAACAAAAAGAATAATGTCTTTAAGAATAGTACCTTTATTCCTAAATACAAAATCGTTCCTTGCCAGCCAGAGAGTCCAAAGCGCCGCTGCAAAGCTAACGTGCCAGGCTACTAGAGTAGAACCTGTCATTCGATACTGGAAGCATAATTGAAATAATTCATCCACTGATAAAATATTGCATCCTGAAATGCACCACCATTTGCAGAAATTATTCCAGAAACATCCCATAAAAATACATGATACAAATAAATGGCCTGCGTCTTCATCTGCGTCTCTACACCAAGGGCATAAACACTGGATGTCAGGCAGGGAAATCCCTCTGTTTTTAAGAAAAACCTTTGTTGGCACCCGATTAAGTTTCAACATCCATAGGAAATATTTCACCTTTGGAGGTATCTTTAGACTCCAAATCTTATCATAGCTGAACAAATCATCATCTTGAAAACTTTCGATACTAAGCAGCAATTCAGTCATTTTCTTAACCTTAAAGATTCCATCCTTTTCACGAACCCATAAAATCCGATCATGCACACACAAGTTTAACTTAACCTTGTCGACTTCGCCTTTAATGATATGGACAATGTTTCGTTCCCTATCCAAAAGATTTCTGTCGAACAAGGTTGACATCTCTTGACTTAACCATCACCTGCAGTAAGCATTTCACAAACTGAAATAAATTTTCTTGACACAACCCTGTATAATCGAGGAAATCTAGACTGTAGTGCCTTCTCTCCATACCACACATCCTCCCAAAACAACACTATTTTTCCATCTCCTACTTGCCACCAAAACGAGTTACCACTCATCCACTTTGCTATATCTTCACTTTGCAAGTTGTTGATTATCCCTCTCCAAGTTAACGATGCATCCTTGAATTTTCATTGATTTACCAACCAAGGCAATCCATCTGAACCATATTTATGACAAATTACTATTCTCCATAATGCATCTCTTTCATTCGCATACCTCCACGCCCATTTTGCTAAAAGCGTCTTATTTTTTACCCTCAGATTAATAATTCCCGCCATACCTTTCTTTTTGGGAATACACAATCTTCCCAATTCACC
Source organism: Hibiscus syriacus (assembly GCF_006381635.1). Classification (NCBI taxonomy): domain Eukaryota; kingdom Viridiplantae; phylum Streptophyta; class Magnoliopsida; order Malvales; family Malvaceae; genus Hibiscus; species Hibiscus syriacus. The sequence goes on along the minus strand of NW_024061943.1, from coordinate 136,913 downwards.
TTAGGCAATCTCTTTTTGTTACCTATATAGCCCCACAAAAAACCTCTTTTAATTTTGTCTATCTTCGAAATTACTGCCTTTGGAACAGGAAAAATCGACATATAATAAAGCGGTAGCAAAGACAAAATTGAGTTGATAAGAACTACTCTCCCAGCAAAGGACAACATTCTGCTTTTCCAACCTGCCAATTTAACTTTACATGTCTTAATAACCGGGTCCCAAGTTGCCACTCTTCTCGGATCCACACCCAATAGAATTCCCAAATACTTGAATGACAGCTTACTCACAGAACATCCACACAACAGAGCCAAATGATTTACAAATACATCATCCACCCCCACCCCTGTTAAACAAGATTTCTCGAAGTTTATACTTAGTCCTGAACCCTTTTCAAAACATCTAAAAATTCTCTTAACATTAAGTAGAACTCTTTGCTCTGGTCGAAGGAATAAAATTGTATCATCCGCAAATTGCAAGTGTGATATGCTTAAATTAAGGGCAACATTGAAAATACCTTAAATAAAACCTTTACGATCAACACCTTCCAATAATAAGTGAAGAGCCTCTGTAACCATAATAAAGAGGAAAGGGGAAATAAGGTCTCCCTGTCTAAGGCCTCGATTCATTTTGAATTCTTTTGTAGGAGAACCGTTTAATAATACTGAAACCCTTACTGTAGAAACACACTCCCAAATCCACCTTCTCCATTTGCTTCCAAATCTCATTTGTTGCTGAACATAATCTAAAAAGTCCCAACATACACAATCATAGGCTTTAGAAAAGTCTAGCTTTAAAATCAATCCACCTCTTCCATCCCTCTCTTTGATCAAAAAGTGAATTACTTCATTTGCCACCAAAATACCATCAAAAATCTGTCTTCCAGCCAAAAAAGCACATTGAGTCTCACTGATTACTTTTCCTATCACCCCTCTTAATCTCCTAGCTAAAACTTTAGCTATAACTTTATATAAGCAGTTCACCAAAGATATCAGTCTATATTCTGAAATATCAGATGGATGGACCACTTTCAGAATCAATGCTAAAAAAGAAGAGTTGACATTCTTACCCAATTTACAAAATGTATACAATCTGTCCATTGACTTCATAAGCTCACCTTTCACTCATTCCTATGATTTTTTAAAAAAATCTATGTTGAATCCATCGGGTCCCGGAGCTTTATCCTCCTCGCAACTCCATATTACTTCCTTAACTTCTTCAATCGAGAATGGTGCCTCCAGCTCTTCAACATCGCCCAAAGATAATTGCTTGAAGGGAAGGTTTAACTCCATACACCACTCTTTCTTCCTACTTCGAAAATGATTGCTAAAGAAGTTGAAAACTTTTGCTCTAAGTTTAACGGGATCAACCTCATTAACCTCCCCCAAATTAACTCCTAAAATCAATCTTTTTTTGCTCCGAATCTTCACTGATCTATAAAAGAAAGCCGAATTCTCATCTCCAAGCTTCAGCAATTTCAATCATGATTTTTTGACGCCAAATGTCTTCTTTTTCTCTTAATAAATCCCATAATTTCTGTGTGCTACTTGCAACCTCCTCCATTTCATAATCATCCAGCCCAATTAAGTCTCATTTTCTGTCGAGCACATGAATCCTCTGTTGTAATTTTGATACTTCATTATCAACATTCCGAAAACACTCTTTATTCCACTTTTGCAATGTGCCTTTCACCCTCCTTAATTTCACACTTAATTCTTCCTCACATGATTGATCCTGCTGAAAAGTCTCCTTTATAAGCTTAATGCAAGTCTCCTGATGTATCCAGCTGTTAAGAAACTTGAAAGGTCTTGGACCTCAATCTATGATCTCCTTACCCAGCAAAATAGGAATATGATCTGAAACTGATCTCGGTAATCCCTATAGAATTGTTTCGCAATTTCCCTTAAACCAATCATCCTCAACAAGCATTCTATCTATTCGGCTTCTTCTATTATCTGGCCCGAACCAAGTAAATTTCCTCCCTACTAACGGCATGTCGAAGAGATTACACTCTTCTATGAACAAATTGAAAGTTTCAATCTCTGCTAGTCTATAAAAGCATCCACTTCTCTCACTGAGGTTTCGAATAGCATTAAAATCCCCAACCATGAATCATCTATTACAATTCTTTCCCCTTTCTACCACTATCTCATTCCAAAGAGAAACTTGTTCCGAAACAACAAAAAGAGCATAAACATTCAACACTGAACACTTCGTATCCTCTGAGACAAACTTTCCCAATACCAGAATGAATCTGTCCTTAATTACACTTTCTTCAATTTGAAATCGACTAGAATCCCACACAGACAATAAACCCCCCGCTTTACCCACAGCTTTTGAGAATTGAAAATGAAAAACGTCATCACCCCAGAATATGGCTATATCACATTCAATAAATTCCTCTTTTTTTTGTTTCTTGAATCAACACAAAGTCAAATTTATGCATCCGAATAATCCTCCTAAGTTCTGAAATTTTAACATTTGAACTCATTCCCCGAATATTCCAAGATAAAATCCTCATCTCAATTCAATAGAAAGAGAAAGAGACTCACCTTCCAGTTCTTCCACTGCTCCAAATTCCCGAACCAAAACGTCTTCCGAGCCTTTAAAAACTATACCCAATTCTTTCCCAAACTGTAAAGTTTCTTTCGTTTCCTTTCTTTGTCTCTGTCACCTTGCTTGTAAGTCCAAATCAGATAAGGATCCGCCTTCCAGTTCAGACGATTCCTCTTCGTGTTGCACCTTTTTCAGATTTTTCTTGCTTCGCCCGTTTCTAGTCTTTCTATGAGGCGCTGAAAATTTATCTTGAATAATTTGAAGTGAACTATATTTTTTGTTCTTCCCCTCCCTTAATCTCTGACTTTGCCTGGAGTTGTGCGAAAAAAGATCATCCTTCAATATCGATGACAAAGCAAGATTCTGAACCATTTCCAAATCCTCTTGTTCTAACCCGAAATTGGGCTTTCCATCAACCCGGTCTGACGCAAACCCTTCCATCTAGACTTCCTCTCCCTTTGAACTTAACATTAAACTATTAAATGGGAAGCCCATATTAACCACATCTTCCAGTATCTTTGAATTTACTCTACCATCCGAAGTGGTCAAATCTTTAAAGTTTGTTTTCTTATTCTCATCAGCACGTGCAAACATACAAATATTCCCATTGTCACTTTGTGTCTCTCTGTCCGCATGTTGTAGCATTTCCTCGTGTTCCACTTCATCCTCGATTTGAGTTTGAGCCATCCCCAAACCTGCAACATCAATCCTTAATCCCGAAATTGTTTCCTCCCCAATGTTCCTTTCCACATCTTCCTCGACCGACACGATGCTGTCTTTAGTTACATTCCCCAAATAGCATAATTGGTTGTCTTCTCCCTCGGAAATCCTCTCGAAAAACTTCTCCGATGAGACATCCGTTCTTCCTACCGAAGATTCAGACTCATCTGGAGCCTCGCCTTTGTTTTTTTTCTCTAATTCGAATCAAAGAGTCACTTCTGCTTGTAGGTAATCACATCCCCATGTCTCCCAAAAAGTTGTCTCAATTCACTCCAATGATATCTAGGTGGAATATTTTACACGAACAGAGTTACTGACTCGCCTTCCTTCCCTGAGTTTTTTTTGTCTTTTCGGGTTGAAGATGCCTCCATCACAGTTTTGCACGATGAGAGTCCTTTATATTGTAACCTTCTGTAAAGTTATTATTATTGAATAAATATATTTTTCCACTTAATTTCCTTTTCATCAAATACACACGTTCCCATCCATTTTTCATAGTACATTGTGACATCTAGGGACCTTCTTCACGTGCCAATTGTACTAATGGGGCTCGTTAGTTTATGTTGATTATTGATGATCTATAATATTCTTAAAATTGATTTAAGATAAAATATTTTTTAATAACTAATTTTAAACTTTAACATCATTAGACTCAATTGATATTAAATTCGAATGAATTATAATGAAAATGGATCAAACTTTATTTTGGGTAAGGATTAAATTGTGAATTATGAAAAATTGGAAGTTAAAGGACTATATTGTAAGGACAAGTTAAGTTCTCTGTTGTATAATAAGTAAACGATTTTACTTTTTGATATGGCGAGTCAACAAAATGTTGGAAAAATTGAATGAATTGATGCTATTTATAACTGATTAATTATAAGTCATGTCGTTTGGTGAATGAACTTAATTTTTGGTTTAAAGTTGCATCCATTCAATCATACCTATTCAACAATTCTCTTCATGAAAAGATTAAATTCTTTTATGAAATGATTAAGCCATTTCATCAAAAGTGGAAGTATTTTAATCAAAAGGTTAAGTTCTTTCATCGAAAGGTCTTAACCTTTCAATCAATTTCCTCTCCTTGTATATATAGGCTAGTTTAGGCACAATGAGACATAAGTTGCACAAGTTTAGAACTTTTGAATAGGAAAAACACTTAGAAAATTTCTTCCAAATTCGTTCTTTTCGGTGATAAAGAAAGGTAAGATTGTGTTCGACTGATCACTACGGTTGTGCTTATTGTTGTTATCGTTTGTTGTTATATCCTGGGAGACCGACGTCCAACGTTGCTCAAAGCACCTAGGAAAGGACGAATCTGTCTTAAGGAAATTGTTCATACATGCCTCAACAAAAATCATTCTTCGATTTATCTTACTCTACTCATCCTATTCAGTGTCTACAAACGAGTAAACAAATCACGTTCCTCTATTATAATTCTTTATTTATTTTACTTAGTTCTATTATATAATAATATTTATTTATTTATTATTATTATTATTTATCTCGGATTAACCATTTTGTCTAACCCAAAATAAGTGCCATCATGTCATTTTGAGCTTAATTTTTAAATTACGAAAAAGGGTGAAATTTATGCAAATTGGGGTAAAACCGTGACAAATGAGAAGAAAGGAAAGGATCTTTTCCCCTTTAACCTTGAGAGAACCTTCATTGCCGCCATCCTCTTTCCTAAATATTTGGCCATTTAGCTTCAAATTTTAGCCACCATAGGTTAAATTCAAGTTTGTATTCGGGTGGTACTCTTGTAAAACTTCAAATTAATATGTATTAGTTCATAAATTTAGTATTCTCTAATTCTAAAATCATAAAATTAAGAGTTGAAGTTAAAATTTTTCAATCTTAATAAATTCATATGCTTAGATATCTACTAATAAATTTATCATGATTTTTAGACAAATGGCCAACCTCTAATTCCTTTTTAATTTAGGGTTTCATAGAAATAAGATTAATCTTTATGCTGAATTTGGTATGAATTTACGATGGTGTATGTGAAATTGATAAAATAAGTGATTGAAATATACTTTTTTTTAATATTTAGAAATAAAATATGAAAATACGATTTAACTTATGTGTACATACCTTAAAAGTTCAAGGACTATCAAGGATTTGCATTTAATTAGGACAATGCAATGAGACACTTTGTTTGGAGGAAAAGAAAACTAGTTAATCTGAAGACAATAAAGATTAAAACTATTAAGACACACAAAATGACATTCCATTCACATCATTAATAAAGGAGAAGGAGATTTCTTTTTCAAAAGGCTTAGTAATTAATGTGATAATTAGAAATTCCCTAGTAATGCCAATCTCTTTAATGAAGCATTAATCTTGGGATCCCTTCACCTACCTTTACTTTAAACTCAATTTACAGTTCATAATTTAATAGGTGGTTGTGGGGGGGGGAGATTGTTGGTTTGATGGAAAATTGTTGAGTGAAAAGAAATAAGATGGGCACGTGGGTCCATTTCACTTTGCACACCTTGAAGATTTTAAGCATTAATTTGATAATTTGCATTATCGTTTTATCTTAAAAACAAACCACAAAATTTAACATTAAAAAAACATATGGGATTTCACGTCCCCCATAGACCATACACAGCTGTGGCGGGGTTCATCGTCATCATCATGATCATCCCCTTTCAAAACGCTTCCTTTTCAACTCCTCTCTGCTACTCAGAAATACCCATTGATGATTATAAAAAGGGAGGAAAAAAGCATACACACAAAGTTTCTGATTTAGGGTTTTTCAAATTCAAACGTTTTCTGTTGAAGAAGGCAAAAGAGGCTGAGTGAGGGATGTCTTAATATGGCTGATTGCTCTGCTGTTGCCAGGCTCCCGAGTTGACTCAATTCTAGCCTTTTCTTGTGCTGCGAATTTTCTTTCTTCGCTTTTACCATACAACACTAGGTACAATCCTGCTATGATCAACACTGCCCCGATAATACTGTGGATTACCAAAAAGGAAAACAGTTTAATTCTATGATCAAACGCAGTGTAACCGAAGATTATATCGTAACGTTTTTTAAAAGATATCACGACATCACAAATCTTATCTATAACATAAAAATATAATTATTTTTATGAAATAAATCACGTCGTAATATGTGTAACATCCGTACTCGTAATCGCAACCGCACCATCAATTTAGTAAAGTTGAGAAAGAGGGGAAGAAAAGAAAAAGACCCACTTACCCTCCCAAATAGAACTCTTCCCCTAAAGCAATGGAAGCCATAATAGCGACAACCAGAGTCTGAACAGGTTGATAAACAGCAACGAAGACAGGGCCACCTCTGTCAATGCACCATATCTGTACAGCGAATGCAATCCCTGATGCCACTACTCCCTGCATTTTCCACCCAATATTTTTAGGTCATTGTAACACTTGCGACACCCACTTTTTCTCTAATGCATGTACTGCAGCATGAAAACTACTACGACTAAACTATTTTAGGTTATTCTTAGAAGGCTATATCAGAACCATTAGAACATTGCTTTTGATATGGATTTACATTAAAATAATATGCAAAAGCATTCAGTCTGGAAAAGCAAAAAGAAAAATAGAAAATTCTCTCCCCATGTTCCGAGAAAAGTCTTTCAGATCAACTGGTTACCTAAAATGTTAATATGTTCGTATGTTAGTTTCCGGAAATGGTATGAAGGAATTAATTTGCTTCATGTAAGCCGATCAAGGAAGAAAATTCTGCGAAAGGTTTGACCACAGGACTGATGAACTACTGACCGCGTAGAGAATAGTGAAGACTTCGCCGCCCGAGCGGAAAATCCAAGCCTGAGCGTCTCTCTCGAAGATTGCAGCAATGATGAGGAACTGAATAAGGCCAAAGAAACATGTATAGGATGTCACCGAGAGTCTAGCCGGGTACTTCTTCAGCACAGGTGCTTGCAGCACCAGCCAACCGGACCACGACAAGCAATGGCCTATCAGATACAAACAACCAAGGGTCCAGTTCTTTCCCTTTGCATCTCCCAATGATACAAACATCGGTGTGGGTCTATTGAGTGGTGGAGTTGGGCTGTATATGGTTGGACCTTGGTATAGAGTTATCACTGATGCTCCAGCCACACACAAGGCCGTTCCTATAACCTTCGATACACCATCTCTTCGGTTTAGCCTCACTTTCTCTATCCTGGAAAAACAAAACAAATGGAAAACCATCAAATACTACACTTCAGCAGTTCATCTCATGTTTGTAATATGGGGAACTTGCATTTTACCCGAAAATGGCAGCCATTAGAAAGGTAATGGCCGGAACAGAGTTTTGGATGGCAGATGCGAAAGTCGGTGACGTGTTATCTAAGCCAAGCAGATAGAAACCTTGATTTGCTGTTATTCTGTCACGTAAAAGGCAATAGAATCAGTTAGTTTTTCTTTATCACACTAACCATGTTGATGTTAATGTGTAGAAGATATCATGCGTACCCAACAAGAGCGAGGAAGAAGAACTGTAAAAGAAAATTTAGAGTAATGCCTGGTCGATCATTCCTGGATAAAGAAGAAAATGTGAAAACAAGTTAGGGTTTTAGTAACTTGCAGAAAAGAAAATTCAGTAATGAGGTAAATCTTGTATTATATGATTTACTTCTCAAGAAAATATGCAAACGGAAGAAGCAGAAGGAAAGCAATGATGTTCCTATAAACTGGGAAGACGAGTTTGCTGACGCCCATGTTAAGGGCAGCTCGAGAAACCACATGAAACCCTGCATAACCAAACTGCAAGGCCAACATGGCCATATGCAGCTGGAGCCTTTCAGGAATCGAGCACCACATCCTCCTAGCAGAGACTGAACCACCTGCATCAGCCATTTAAGCAAGCTCGAGATTTTTACAAGCGATGAAAGAAACTAATGTTGAGAATGGGGAGGTAGGGAAATGAAATGGTGGTATATATATATAAATATAAAAGAGAGATCAATGTGGATGGTCTGGCCCAGAGTGGGACTACAAAGACGTAATGTCAACAGGTAATAGCCCTTCAAAATGTTTTGGGTTGCCTCCCCACATTCTTCCCTATTCCAACCTTTCCTTATTAGCTGACATGACAGCCCCAATCGCGCTTCTACTGCAACATGAGCATAAAAGTGAGAGAAAATTGAAAAAGAAACGATTATTTACCATACACTATTTTCAAACGGGTTCTATTTTGGCACCATGCCTTTAATTGAAGGTGATCAAAGACAGTGAGCCGCCACTAATAGATAGCGCGCACGAGGGGTGAACTGTGAAGATGGGTACATGGCCATGCGTTCTCATACGCCATAAAAGCCTTTCAACACACCTCAGATACTCTACGTACCTTTACATTTCTTGTATTTTTCTGTACCTTTAGCTTGTAATAAATATTTCCGCCCTGTATATATTAATATCTAAAGGAGTCCACGATTTCCGGAGTCTCTTTTATTTCAAATGCCTACCCATTCTCGAACCTCATCAAAGTTGAGTATGTCACATGTTATTACCTCTTCTCAAAATATATATTTGATAAAATGTACAAAAAAAATTCTTTTCTATACAGGATTAATAAGTTATTCGCATGGTTGTTTACCTTATCTACTACATCCACTAGGATACTTGACGTGAAATTAAACAATTAAAGAATAATTTTGATATCACTTATCATGGATCATTATCCTCTTCTCAAAAGATGTGTACTATACTTATGGCATGACATTTATACATTACCCATTGAATACAAGGGACGAAATCTAATCTCAACTATTTAATAATCAACTCTAAATCTTAAAAAGCCTTTCAAAAGAGATTAGGGTCCACTGGTGCTTGCAAAAAGAGAAGTTAATAAAAACAATTATTTTTCTAGAGCAAGGAGAGGACCATGGTATTCGATAAAAGTAGCTGCCACTGCCAACATGAGGAATCCATCATTTAACAATTTGGAACTTTTCTTTCCCTTTATGTTTTGTATTCTTCTCTTTAATCATCTCTACTATGGAAATGATCAAAAGATGTTTTATCGTACCGGCTTATCATAATTAATTGAATTAAAGGGTGTTTTACGTTTTGTTAAAATATCGAAGATGTTGAACCTAATCAAGTGTTTCCACTAAGTTCCCACTCCCCAAGTATGCTCATTTCTGGGTTCTCTTTCGCATCTTAATTCTCTTGCTTTAACGGACATGTTGCCCCCACCATCATTCTAACTCAAAACAAGAGGCCTACAGCTACAGCAGACTTTGTCTGCACGGGAGGATCTTCAAAGCGGACTCTCGTGCAAGGAAGAACATATAATTTTAGTTTACGACGGTAAAGTTATAAAATTATAAACTTATAAAATTTTAATGGATGAAAATATATTATTAATTAAAAATAAAAAAATATCTAAAATATATATTTATTTGAAATTTTTAGGAGTACACTGTACCTACTAGCGCTCCTTCGATCCATCCTTACTCTGGTGGAGGTTTGAATTAACCCGTTTGACTCAAATTTCACTCTCCTTTATTTAATTAATAAATATTTGTATTAATTATTTTATGATAACTGGCTGTATATAATATAAGTTTAATTTAAAGAAGTCTAAAACATGGGATCGCTTCCCTTTTTCGTCTATGGGGCAGAAATATAGTTATCTCAATATTTTAAAATTAATGATAGACCAAATGAAAATGAAAGTGTACATTTATGCAGTGGACTTCTATTTTTGTTAAACCCCAAATCAAAAGCCGAAAAATTAGGCTTAAAGCACATTCGCATAATAGTTTATCAAGATGTTCATCAAAGGTTTGTAAAATTCAACATATTTCTCCAAAATCTTTGCTAATCATGGATCAATGCAAGCATGCGATATCTCGTTAACGTATGATACAATATTGGGTAAGACTCAGGAAAATGTTGATGAGATAGGTGACCCGTGTTTTCAAAATTGGTAGACGATGCTGGGTGACAGATATAATTAAGTGCAGACTGTGCAGTTAAATTCCATGATTAACAAAGAGGAAAAATGAGAGACTTGGAAATTAGTCGTGGTTGAATGGTGCTGAAATCATTAACTTTCACGCCATGCAAGAATGATGTTGCGCACTTTGAAGACAACGTGAATTACATTCATGTTTTGTTTCCCATGGTCAAAGCTCACCACTTATCTGCATGGATTGTTATGCTTCCATCACATTGGTCCGCTCATGTTGAGTCATATTCCAATTAGTGAAAAATAAACGATCTTGTAAAGAGCAGAAAAATAAGAAAATTTGTATTCTAAGCCTCGTTAATTAAGGGGAGTGTTGTTTTCCTTAAAAAATCCGAGTTTTAACATATGTATATGCAATGTGCATGTGCATTGTCAATAATTAAGAATAATTTTGAACATATATACCTTATAATCATATCAAACTATTAAAAAAATCAATTACAATAAAAGCTACAAGAATTGATCAGGCAATATCTCGTTGGCCTCGACTCTGGAGCCATGTAACTTACCCAGGGTGAACTATGAAAAGCCTAACTCTAGGTCGAGTGGTGCTGCTTTATGCCACTTGGTCCGGCTAACTTTCATTCAAATTAAATCATGAGCGAGTCATGTCTTTTTATTAACTTAGAGTGATTATGTAGTATATGTTCTAAAAACTATTTAATAATGGATATTTAAATACTCTATGGTACTCAAAACCATGGCCTCTAAAGATTACAATTATCCCTTTTAATTATTGAGATAACTTGATTCATGCTAGTGAATCGTGTTTTTTATTGTTGAGAATATTTGATTGATCCACAACAAACTTCCAATACATGATAAGTTAGAGGATTCAGTAGGTGTATCTCTAGGGATCATCAAACCTTGGAAGTTTGCTTTAAACCATACTTCCAAAAGCACCAAACATTACACTTTCATTTCTATTTTCCAACCTCTTACTTTCGGATACCGAAAACAACAATAAACCAGAGTCCTAAAGATGTCCACTTCGATGAAATTCCAGAGATTTTTCCACTTTTACATTTAATTATTGTTGTAGGCATCAAATTTCTTCTCAATTAAATAATGCATTGAAAAATAATTAATATACTTAATATGATTTTTTGCTTATTAAAAATAATAATTAGATTAAAATTTAATTGTATGAATACTAAATTTAAAATTAGGATAAATTACAAAGGTGACCACTAAACTATGGTAAAAAATAACATTGACCACTGATGTTTCATTTTGATCAAACATACCACTCAACTATATAAATGGTTCATTAAAACCACTCAACTATATAAATGGTTCATTAAAACCACTTTCCGCAAATTTCTGATGGAGATGATGGCGTGTCAGTTAATAAAATTGACATAATTATATATTTAGTCTTCAATATTTATGCATTCTATCAATTTAGTCACAATTTTTAATTTAATTTTAAAAAATAACCTCCAATCCGAAGATATCACATGTCAACATATTATTCTGAAACATTTCCAATTGACATGTGTCAGTATATTATTGGATGATTAATTTAATTAATTTTAATATTTTAATTAAATAAATTCTCTCGCCAATCAGGTGGTGACACGTATAACCTCATGTGTAGAGAGAAAAAAAATTAAGATATATGCTAATCAAGGGAAGCGACCAAGGATAACCTTGGGCAAGCCTTTGCCACTAGAGCAAACTACCCTTTTGATTCCAAATCACATAATCTTTTATATATTTTGTTTGAGATTATTCACACACGCATATATATTAAATTATTATAACATATCTAATAAATAAATTATATTTCATATATATATAATCTGAATCTTATTTTTTTCTTCAATTTTTTTAATTTTTTTAATTTATTTTAAATTTATAATTATCTAAAAATAAATATGAAAAAAATTTAATTTAAAATATAAAAATATTATATTCATTTTTTTAAATCTTTCATTAAATACAATTTAATATATATATATAATTTATTTATGAAATTTGTTTCAATGATTTATATATGTGTGAAATAACCTCAAAGAAATATATAAAAGATTGTGCAATTTGGAGTTAAAAGAGTCATTTGCCCCAATAGTAAAGGTGTGCCATGAGACTCCCTTGGTCCCTGATTCAATCCCTCCGCCCAATATTTCTATCTTAATTTTTTTTCCTTTACACAGGTGATATATGTGTCACCACCTAATTAGTAAGAAAATTTATTTAATTAAAAATATTAAAATCAATTAAATTAATCATCCAACAATATAGTGACATGTGTCACTAGGAAATGTGTTATAATAATATGTTGACATGCTAGATTGGAGGGTTAATTTTTTAAATTAAATTGAAATTATAACTAAATTGATAGAATACATAAATATTGATGATTAAATGTACAATTATGCCAATTTAATTAACTAACATGTCACCATCTCCGTTAAATATTAACAGAGAGTGGCTTAAATGAACGATTTAAATAGTTGAGTGGTAAGTTAGGTCGATGGATGCGTTCTTTAAGAAATGCTAGAATCTCTTATTCTCTGATCTCATGGAGATATTTGAAGAATTTTACAGGAGCAGTAAGTTTAAGGAGTCATTAAACTCGACACTTATTTCACTTATTCCTAAATCGAGCAGCCCTAGTGGTTTATCATATTACAGGCCAATTTGCTTGGTGAGTTCTATTTACAAAACAATTTCCAAGGTTTTGTCGAGAAGGTTAAGGAAGGTTATAGCAAAACTGGTGAGTGATACTCAATGTGCATTCGTAGCGGGTAGACAAATCTTTGATGGCGTTATTATCGCGAATGAAGTAATTCACTCGTTGCAGCAGGAGCAGAATTCAAGTTGTGGTTTGATCTTGAAATTGGATTTTTCAAAAGCGTATGATTGTGTGTATTGAGAGTTTCTTTTGATGATTTTAGAAAGGATGGGATTCAGGAAGGCTTGGATCTTGCAGTGCATACCTACAGTTAGAATTTCAATTTTGTTCAATGGATCTCCGACAAAGGAATTTCACATGAAGAGGGGGTTAAGACAAGGGGATCCCCTTTCTCTATTTTTATTTATTCTGGTGACAGAAGCTCTACACAAGTTGTTGGAGAAGTCAATTGTAACAGGTAAGGTAGAGGGAAAGTAATATCGTATTTGGGTGTTCCTTGTCACATCTTCAATTCGCAGACGGCACGATCTTGATTTAAAGGCCGGAGGTGGGTTGTTTAATTAATGTGAAGTGAATTTTGAAGGGATTCGAAGTTTGTTAAGGATTGAGTACTAATTTTAGAAAATCTTGTAAGATTGGTATAAATTTAGAGACAGTATGCTGGATTATTCTGCTCAATTATGTGGTTGTCGGGCTGCTTCGCTTCCTCTGAAATACTTGGGCATTCCTTTGGGGGCAGATCCGAGAAAGGTAAGTACGTGGGAGCCGGTGGTGGAACAGTTTTATTAAAAGTTAGTAGGTTGAAAAAGCAGATTTTCATCCTTTGCTAGTAGAATTGTATTAGCGAATTCAATTTCAGTTGCTTTGCCATTGTATTACTTGTCACTTTTTGAAGTTCCGAAGGTGGTGTTATTAAAAATAGATAAAATAAGAAGGAACTTCATTTGGGGTGCTAGGTGTCGGGGACATCTCATTTCCATGAAATTACCCCGAAAGTGACCCGATGATGGGCTGAGTAGACGATACCGTGAGCAAGGGAAAAGCTTGAAGAATGAAGATGGAGGGCCTGTCAAGGTAATGACCTCAGTTCAGACATTCCAATGTGTATTGATATCATAGCTGTTAAGTTTCTTTAGCTCTTTAGGGGAAGTGATCTGGTGTTGAGTCTCCACCATCGCCCTCACCCTGAGCTAGCATGTAGAGCTATCATGGTATAAGTGACCTTCTCCTAGGTTCATGTGGAACCTAGGTGTGCAGACATCGGGACCAAGTGGATGGTACGATGTCTCTCTACGATGATATCTAAGGACGATTAGGGGTTAGTGGGCCCTATATCGCGCTTTTAATTCAAGAGTGGGGTTACAAACTAGCATTCGTTAGGCCCCGCGGGAACTTCTTTCTAAGAGTACTTGTGGCTTTGGGAATTATAGTATGACTTGGGACTAATGTGTGGCTTGTATGTTTGGACATGATACTGTGGGATCACTGATGAACTAAGGGATGATTCTTAACCAGTGTGACTTAGTTTCGTGACGAGTTAATTCGAGGCATGGATCTATGTTGGGAAAGGCTGACTTGTCTGGGAGTTGTCTCATTCAAGTGCCACACGGCATAACAATAGGATCGAGATGTTATGTCCATGACATTTGGTATCAGAGCAAAAATGGTTTGGTTTTGGCAGATGATTTGAGTTTCTTCGTTTTTACTTCACGCCAAACGCTTCGACATGTTGAGTAGGCAAGGTGGACAGTGTCATGCCAAGCGCTTCAATGGGATGAGTAGGAAGGATGACCTGACCATACGACAAGCTCTCTAGCGTGTGGAGTAGGCATGGTGAAATAGTATGGTAATTGCATAGAAGTGCCAATTTAAAGATTGATGCACAGAGGTGCTCAATCGATTCTTAATGCACAGAGGTGTCATTTCAATGATTGACGCACATAGGTTCCATTTTAATGATTGACGCACAGAGGTGCTCAATCGTTTCTTTACTGCACAGAGGTATCAGATTTTATATTGAAGTACAGAGGTGTTCAATCATCTCTATGCTCAATCGTTTCTTTACTGCACAGAGGTGCCATATTTTATATTGAAGCACAAAGGTGCTCAATCATCCCTAAAAGCACAGAGGTGACAGATCCTAGATTGAAGCACAGAGGTGTCAAATCCTAGATTGAAGCACATATGTGCTCAATCATCCCAAAGCACATAGGTGTCAGATCCTAGATTGAAGCACAGAGGTGCTCAATCGTCTCAAAGCACAGAGGTGCCTGTGCTAGATTCTAGACTGAAACACAGAGGTGCTCAGTCATTTTTTTAACTGCACAGAGGTGTCAATTTGTCGATCGAAGTACAGAGGTGCTCAATCATTAATTCAAGCACAAATGTGCTCTGAATCTATCACGGCGGTGCTTTTTTTTTAGGTACGGTAGTGCCTCATTTGTGTTATAGGTATTGAGGTGCTGACGAACTAAAGAGAATGGTTCACATGTATAATGATAGATCAACGAGCTCTTACGGAGGTGAGGAGCAACAAGTTATAGCATCTGTCATACAGGAGATGGGTTTTGTGGATCGACGAAAGTTGGATGAGATTAAAACCACGTGAGCGATTCATAGAGCTCATATGATCTATGTTGATCAAACGAGGAGTGTCGATGAGACTCAAGAGGAGTTGGCAGAGATAATGATCGAATTGGGGAACGATGCAAGAGATGCCATAAGTGTGTTATAATTTGGGTATGAGGAGATAAAGGCTCCAATTAGTGTGGGCTTCAAGCGATTATGGATTCTTTGACTGTGAACATTGTAAAAGGGGACGTATGAGCCAAGATCCATGATCCCTAATATGTGAGGAGGCGAGGGATGCTAAAGAGCTTGATAATTTTTTGGTTGACATGGAGCAATATTCTCGAGCAATGTGCACCGAGTCTGAGGAATATAAGGTGGTGATGGTTGATGTTTATGGCCAGTGACACTGAGTTATGGTGGCGATACAAGTTTGAAGAT
Organism: Hibiscus syriacus; assembly: GCF_006381635.1. Lineage (NCBI taxonomy): Eukaryota > Viridiplantae > Streptophyta > Magnoliopsida > Malvales > Malvaceae > Hibiscus > Hibiscus syriacus. The sequence goes on along the minus strand of NW_024061943.1, from coordinate 121,027 downwards.
AGAGTGTGTTCATTAAGATTGGGGATGCATTAAAGATGGAGTTTAAGATTTTTTTCTCCCTGAAAATGTATATTATGTCGCTCGTAAGAAGTTGAAGAAATTATCTCATACATGGACCATACGGGAGCATGTAAGAGAGTTCTCAACATTGGTGCTAGATATTAATGACATATATGGAATGGATAAATTGTTTAATTTTATTTGAGGGCTTAAGCCGTGGGCAAGGCTTGAGTTGTAGAGGCAGAAGGTACAAGATCTGACAGTATCGATAGTCATTGCTGAGTGCCTTAATTATTACAATGATCATCGTAGAAAATGTAAGGTGCCTTCTCTGACTGGAGCGAATACCCAATAGGTGGGCTGACCAAGTTGGCTCGAGGGGAGAAGATAACGGGTTAGGGAGTGGATAAGAGTTTCCCTAGAAGGGACCCAACCCAAATAGAGTCTCGGTTGGTTATGGATCGAGCAATGAAGGGAATAAACCCATATTGAGGTGTTTCCTTTGTAATGGGCCTCATCGAATTGTAGAGTGACTTCAACGAAATACTTTTAATTCCATTATGGCATCAACAAGGGACGGTGCGCAAGTGAACACTTCCCTAGAAGATAGTGAGTTTGAGCCAGCTAGAATGGGTTACATGTGATTCATAATTACCTCACATTCCTAGCTGAGTAGCTTGAGGAAGGATCCAAAGAGGGGATTGATGTTTATGGACAATTTGTGTTCTTTGTTTCTTTTGAGGATTCATGCCGAGCACTTCACCCTTAGGGTAGCTAGAATGTGTTCCATACGATTCATAATTACCTCACAGTCCCAGCTGAGTAGCTTGAGGAAGGATCCAGAGAGGGCATTGATGTTTATGGACAATTTGTGTTCTTTGTTTCTTTTGAGGATTTATGTCGAGCACTTCACCCTTAGGGGTAGGCATGGAGATAGAGTTCAAGTTGAGCACTTCCTGATGAGAGTAGGCAAAATGACTTGATCTTACCCTGAGCACTCTAACGTATGGAGTGGCCAGGGTGAAATAATTTGGTCTTGCATAGAGATGTTTAATTGGTGTAGTTCGCGTAAGAACGCGTTGTTGTATTATTAGCAAAAAAACACATTTTCTTTTAGCACAGAGATTCTTGTTTGATATTTACGTAGCGACACATATTATTTTGGCATGAGGTGCTCATTAGATGTTCATACAGGAGTGTTTGATATTGATGGTTCAAAGGATGTTGATTTTTAATTTTTACGCATGGGTTCTTATTTTTTGTAGTAATGTGATGCTTAATTTCTTTATCTTGTGTAGGACGCTTATTCTTTTGAGAATGTTTGTGCTCATTGGGTTGAGGAAATCATCGAATTGTAAAAGTCTTAATGATGACATTGGTAATGTGCATGTTACTAGGTGACCAGATCAAATGGATCACGATATATGTGAGAATGAGATATTCATGCAGACAGATCGTCTATGTGGCTAATGCACTGAGTTCGAGGTAAAAAGGTTCAAAGAGGTAATTATATCAATAAAATATTATCTGACATTTTATTGTTGGTATAGAAAATACGATGAAGCATGATGACCGCCAAAGTGATTCATTTTCCAGCGTCAAGTTGTTTTATGTACATGGTGAAGCAACCGTTTATGGTGTCAGCTACGATTCTTCCATATCATGGGAAGAATGTATTATCGGCTATCCAGTTTAAGAAAGGATTGAAGAAGGAAGAGCCTTCATTTTGGTCTTCTTAGTTTCCAAGGAGGATGCCAATTATGGTACGGTGCTTGAGGGTGTTCAGGAAGTGTTAAAGGACTTTGAGGATGTAATGCCAGATGATTTGCCAAAAGAGTTGCCGCCTAGTATATATGTGGAAGATGAGATTGAGTTAATCCCGAGAGTTAAACCTTTAGCGATGTTCCCTTTTCAGATGAGTCCTCCAGAGTTGGTTGAGTTAGGAAGCAGTTGGATGGGTTACTTCAAGCAGGATTCTTTCAACCCTCAAAGTCACTTTTTCAGGTGCCAGTGTTGTTCCAAAAGAAACATGATGGGAATTTGAGATTGTGTGTGGATTATAGGGCATTAAATAAAGTGATCGTTAGGAATAAATATCTCATTCTACTAATTTCCAATTTGGTTGACCAGCTGAATAATGCCAAGTTTTTCACGAAGTTGGGCCTCAGGTCAAGATACCATCATGTGAACGTGGCTGAAAGGGATGAACCAAAAATGGCTGGTGGGACTCAGTGTTCCATGGCTACCTCGATAAGGTTATAATCATCTAGTTGGATGATATAATGATGTTTAGCACTTCCATGGAAGAGCATCAGGAATATCTTTGATTGCTTGTGAAGAATGAGTAGATTAAGTCACACATGGGTGCATTGAGTGTACAATTCATGGGAGTAAGGCACAAGGATGTTCATGAAGAGGTCATCATGAGTTAGAGCGGAGGAGAAAGTGGAGTTATCTAATGTTGAGTGGTATAGTAAATGTTATTCATGATGAGGAGCGTCGTGAGAATGTGGGGGAGAAGACAGAGCCGCGAGATTCGATTCGAAAAGAATGTTTTGAATAAGACAAATCGATTGGCATGGTGTCAACAAGTGGGAATTATAGAGAATGGTAAAGTTAAGGTACTTTGGTATCTTGATATGAGGTATTTAGATTTGTGTTATATTTATATCAGCAAATGTTCTTAAGATGGTGTATTGGGAGTCATATTATAATTAGTGGGCTAACAAGTGTGTTTGTTAGCGGGGATGTGGTGTTTAGTGTTTGAGCAAGTATATCGTTACTATTAAGGTAGGCTTCGACAAGAATAAAAGTGGGTGATCCTTTAACATTTGTCGAGGATGCTGTAAATGAGCAATCGTGAGCCAGTGGATAAAGTTTAGGCGTGACATTGATGAAGGGCCAAGAGAGCTTGAGTTGGGACGTGTCTAACATAATTGAATGCTCATATGTTTTGAGCTAATATGGTACCTTTGGGATTGATTACCTGAATCGTGTCATATATGACACATTGTTTGAAATGCCACAAAGCGATAGGTATGCGAGGTGTAACACACCAAGTGATGTGTCATATTGTTTAGAATATGTTATGGTGTTCAAAATGATAGACATAACAATGATGGTTCCTCTAGGTTATATCCTTAGAGAGATCAAGCTCAATGGCAATGAGAGAAAAATGAAGGTAAGTGGGTTTACTCTACCCAAAGTTGTGAGTTTGGTGTCCCATGGAACGAATCATGATCTTAGTTCTTGAGGGCAAGTGACGGACCTCATGAGAAGGGTCAACTCTTTGCAACAAGGTAACTAAGATATAGGTTTAGTGTCGATGAGGAAACTGACCAAAGTAAGTGGGGGGAGAATGTCGAGGACATCTCATTTCCATGAGATTACCACGACAGTGACCCGATGATGGGCTGAGTAGACGATACCGCGAGCAAGGTAAAATCTTGAAGAATGAAGGTAGAGGGTCTGTCAAGGTTATGGACTCAATTCAAACATTCAATGTGTATTGGTTTCATAGCTGATAAGTTTCTTTAGCTCTTTAGGGGAAGTGATCTGGTGTTGGGTCTCCACCATCCCCCTCACCCTGAGCTTGCATGTGGAACTACAATGGTGTAAGTGACCTTCTCCTAGGTTCATGTGGAAACTAGGTGTGTGGGCATCGGGACCAAGTGGATTGTACGATGTCTCTCTAGGATGATACCTAGGGACGATTTGGGGCCAGTGGGGCCTATATCATACTCTTAGTTGAAGAGTGGGGTTACAACCTAGCATTCGTTAGGCCCCGCATGATCTTTTTTCTAAGAGTATTTATGGCTTTGAAAATTATATTATGGCTTGGGACTAATGTGTGGATTGTATGTTTGGACAGGATACTATGGGATCACTGATGAACTGAGGGATGATTATTAACCAATGTGACCTGGTTTCGTGACGAGTTAATTCAGGCATGGATCTATGTTGGGAAAGGCTGACATGTCTGGGAGTTGTCCCATTCAAGTTACGTACAGCATAACAACAAGACCAAGATGCTATGTCTGTGAAACTAGGGAGGGTTTGAAGAAATTTGTGTGGGTCAATTAGTTTAATGTGTAAGCGAAAAAGAAGGAGGATTGGGGTTGATTAATATTAAATTGAAAAATAGAGCTCTTCTTGCAAAATGGGGGTGGAGGTATACAACGGAGATAGAGGCTTTGTGGAGGAAGGTGGTAAAAGCTAAATATGACAAAGAGGAGTTGAATTGGATTGAAAAGAGGGGCTGTAACAGAAATGTTTCGTTGGTATGGATGGGCATAATGAGAAATCTGTTTGAAGATGAAGTAAACAAGTGGATGAATCGAGATGAATTTAGATGGAAATTAGGGAACGGGCATTTAATCCTATTTTGGGAAGACCAGTGGTGCAGCGAAATCCCATTATATAGACTCTATCCTGGGCTATAATGGTTGTCAGCAAGGAAAGGTGAGGTTGTCTCTTCAATTGTGGGAGAATCGAATTTGCAAGATTTGAAGTGGGCCTCGTTATTTTTGAGACCTTTACTGGAAAGAAATGTGGCAGTGTGGATGTTTGTGTAACACATGTAAACCCTATGTATATCAAAATGCGAGTTAGAGATGTCACATCAATATTATAGAAATTCGTTGACCATACATGCTTAAATTTTGTTTTATTTTAGAACATTTCTTTCTCAACTTTAAAAACTATTTCATTAATTGCGTAAAATTATAAAATCGTATACAATCATTTAAAACAATATGATTTTAGACAGTTTAATGCTATTTCATAAACTATTTAAAACTACCTAAATATTGCTTAATTTGAAAATCGTTGTAAACATATATATATATATATATATATATATATATATATTATTTCGGCATAATATTATGATATACTAAAGTCAACTAAAACAAAATGGTTCTAGTTTACTATTATAGACCATATAAAATAAATCTGATAAAACAACTAACATATATAAATATACATGCCACTAACAGTCAAAAGTAACATCAGAGATGTCTTACTGCTACAGGTAGTAAATATGATCTTCAAAAAGATGCTCAGTAGGCTCATCACTACACTTTCTTTTCTCTATCAGAACCTATGCATGAAAATCATCATGCGTTAAGTATGACTTAGTGAAGCAGTAATAACTCAAGGTGAGTTAAAACAATTTAACATAGCATAAATAAAATAAAACATTTAAAAGAATTCAATAAGGTCATTATATTCCAAACAATTATTCAAGCCAATTTCTTCATCAGAAAAACCTGAAAATCAATATTATCTCACGATTTTATCAAAATCATGATAAACATTATCAGATAAAATAATAATTTCATATTTCTTTCCATTTAGACATATATAATAAACTTTCTCATTTTCATTTCATAGCCCAAAGTATATTAAAGAGAATGCAAGGTACGTGAGTCACAGAATATGCACGCTAAGCACTTCACGGTGTTATCATCAGAATTAGAATATGCACTCCAAGTGCAATCATATTATTTGCACCAACAATGCCAGTCATAATGTACACGAATGTACCAGTTTTGAATCAATATTACTCAATACAATGGCATGTCAAGTGTACCTATGACTCTCAATGCAACATACAGTGGGCTTTTTAGATAATATTATAATAGTTTAATAATCAATAGTTCAATAGTAGAGTCATTTTTAATTCATCATCGTAAATACATAAACTTGGGAAGTTCATACTCTAAACCATGCATAAAATTTTATATAAACATTACATAAATAATCCATAATTAATTAGAAACCAGACTTTAAAAATAATATGAGGTTAACTTATCGCAAGTCTTCTTCAATCAAAATAATTAAATAAATAAATTACACTCATGTTTGCCTCACTACTGAACCTTTATAAGACACTCCTTTACTCACATGCTTTCTCTTTTCCTTTCGGTTCACTAGAATCGCTAGGTTTATCTTGATTTGACAACATCGTAATAAAACACAAAATATTCAACTATATGTTAGTATTATACTAACATAAGCTAATTTTAACAATATAAAAGTCCATAAAATAAAATTGATATCAAGCTAAATCATGCTCCCATCATAATTTCAAATCTCCCAAAATAATCATTCGAGTTCATAATTATTTATTTTCCATCATCAACCCTTCGACTTTTATCAACTTCACAATCAAGCCATTAATAATGATTTTTTTTTAAATTCATATCAGCATTTCCATTTAATTCATAATGGCCCTTTACCATTATGATCATTTCACATTAATTACCAAAATTTCTAGCATCTTAATAAAATAGTCAAACCAATACTTTATCATTTAATAAACTGGCAATCAAGTCTCTAAAGTATCAAGACCTTTCGATTTCCACCTTGAAACTTACCAAATTTGTACTTTGCTCCCAAATCATTTTTCTAACTTAAAATTCCAGCATTCTATATTTGAAATTCAGCATTAAGTACTCTAATTACATATTTATGCATTAATGTCCCACAATTCTCAAAACTTGGAAAATAGTCCTTTTACTATCTCAAGGTTCCAAATTGATTCAAATCAATCTCCAAATCACATAGAACATATATAATAACAATTCTAGACCATAAGAAATTTTTCAACATTTTCCCCCTAATTCATGTTATTCTAATTAATACAACATCAAATTGCATCAAAATCCAATCATTCTCAAAAACCTTAATTAGGCCAAATGCTATAGATAATTCCACACTTGATTTTCATCATCACACATGCTTTATGAATAATCTACAACATTAAAAACATAAAAATCTTTCATCAATTCTTCAAATTCCATAAACCCTAATTTCCAAACTCATCATATAGGTATGTTCGTCATGTGATTTTTATACCAAATGGTAGAGAATTTCATGTAGATTAATTCTCTATCTAATAGCTTAATCCAAAAATCTAGTTAGCTTTAAAAATCAAAAATAAAATTTTTACCTCATGGATATGGAGGATTCGACCCTATGCTTGAAGCTAAAGAGAAAATTTTGATTATTCTAGTATTTTCTCAAAAAAACACTTGTATTAAAACTAATTTAATTGAATTTAAAATTCAATTAATGAGAAATCTCAAAATTGTCATTAATGAAACTTGATAATTACAAATGCCATTGTAATATCTTCCATTAAATATTCTTTACTCAAAGATGAACCTATTTATCTTTGACTTTCTACTTTGGCCATGCGATATTCGAAAATTGCATTTTAGTCACTAAATTTTACTGTTCGACCAAATATGACAAATTAACTTCAATTCTACCGATCCATGCTAAATTTCACTAACCTAAAATATGGAAATAATATTTCCAACCTTTATCTTGAATTTTCAAATTTTTATGAAATTACGATTCGATTCGATTATCCGATTTTTATACCGAACTTTATCGCTTTATAGAGTTTAATATAAATCCCGTACAGAAAATATGATTCCCGCAAAATTCTTGTTTTAGGACAAACCATTTATTTACGAATATGGAAATAATATTTCCAACCTTTATCTTGAATTTTCAAATTTTTATGAAATTACGATCGATTCGATTATTCCGATTTTATACCGAACTTTATCGCTTTATAGAGTTTAATATAAATCCCGTACAGAAAATATGATTCCCGCAAAATTCTTGTTTTAGGACAAACCATTTATTTACGGGACAAAATATATAACTTTTTAAAATTATATTTTTAATCCCTAAACCTTTATAAAATTTATACTTTAGCCACTAAACTTTCAAATTTTACATTTTAGTCACTAACCAAAATTTAGGGTATTACAGTTTGAAGCAAATTATCGGGAAGGAACTCATTTGTTTGGATATTCATGATCTAATTATTTGAGTTGATAATTTTATTGGAAGCTTTGTTGTCAAAAGGTTGTTGGAGCTTCTGATTGATGTCAATGAACTTCAAGTTTCTTTTGATTTTGAAAAAATTTGGAAATTGAAAGTACCACCTAAAGTTAATTCTTTTTTGTGGATGCTTAAAATTAATGGGATTCCAACTAAGGAGTTCCTTTGTTCGAGAGGAGTTCAAATAATTTTAGGACTTGAATGCCCATGGTGCGAGTCAGGTATTGAAAATGTGGATCACCGTTTTGTTAATTGCAGGTTTATTAGTAGCTTCTGGAGTGGTTTTTGTGTTTGGTAGTCGGTTGATAGCGGTTCAAGTAGTGGATCGATTGATGATCTGTTTAATTGGAGTTTCAATGTGAATTGGGTGGGTAATGCTAAATCAGTATGGTTGGTTTCGGTAGCAGCAGATCTATTGAGTATTTGGTTGGCTAGGAACGAGAAAATATTTAAGGATAAGGCGATTAGTGTAAATGAATCGGTCTTTAGTTCCAAAATGAGAGCGTTTTTCTGGTTAAAATCAGGAAATATCGCCTATTTTTTGCTGAGGGTGATTGGTGGCAGCGACCAATGGATTGTATTGTTAAAAACCGAGCTAGCAAATTGTTTCTGAATGGTGCCCACCAGTAGCAGGTTCGGTAAAATTTAATATGGATGGGGATGCAGGCTTCGTTTCTTCTGGGTGTGGCGGAGTGCTCAGAACTGATTCGGGTGAAGTAAGGGTGCTGTTTTCAGGTCCAGTGGAGAATCTTGGTTCAAAGTTTGTCGAATTAATAGCCATCAAAAATGTGTTGTTAGTTTTCGTAGAAGCGGGAAGCGGGTTGGATCAGTAAGTCATTTTTAATGGTGGAATATTTTCGATGAGGTGGATAGATTGTCTAGAGCGATTTCTTAGATCCAATTCTGTTATGTCGCGAGAGGTCAAATAGGCATGGCCGATTTTTTGGCGAAAGAAGGTATGTCGTGTTGGGGAAAACGGGTTATTTCCCACACGAACGTAGTTTTAAAATTGACCTAAAATGTCAAGATTAAAACCACCAAAGGTTGCACAGCGGATAAATCTGTCAAACTATTGAATATTGAAACACAATGAAAAAGAACCGAATAAAAAACAATAAAGGAGAGAACACACCAAATTTACGAGGTTCGACGAGAATATCGTCTACTCCTCGGGCACCACACCGGATGATAACTTCACTATATCGCCAATATTACAACAAATGGAATTCTTTGGAATTCCCAAAGTGGGAGAATGAAGAATACAAGAGGAAGAGAGAACTTGTTTTTGGGATGATTTCTAATGAAAATACTTAGGCCTATTTATAGTTGAGTTTCAAGAACAATATGTTCAAAGTTTGGCCACCCTACCAAAGAATTTTCCAATGTGTACAAGTTAGCCACCAAATATGAAATTCACATGTTCAAAGTTTGGCCACCAACCAAGATGAAATTTCCAATAAGTTGGCCACCAACCAAGATGAAATTTCCAACTTGTCAACTTAATTTCTAGACAAATCTAACAAATCTCCACCTTGGCTTGAAATTACCAAGCCTACTCAACTTCTTCAACTCCCCAAATTTGTAGTGCCTCTAATTGCGCTCACAGCGCCACACACCCGAAGGTGTTTCATACTTATGATGTTAATCAAGTTCAAACAATGATTGAACTTGATTACTGTTACCACCTTGATCATCATATCTGCAGGATTTTCTGATGTCGCAATTTTCTGAAGTAGAATCTTTCCTTCTTCAAAGATCTCCCGCACAAAGTGATACCTCACGTCGATATGCTTAGTCCTTGAATGGTAGACTTGATTTTTTGCTAAGTGAATAGCGCTCTGACTGTCACAATAGAGACTAATGTGACTTTGAACAACTCTCAAGTCTTCCATCAACCCGTTAAGCCAAATTGCTTCCTTTACAACCTCTGAAACTGCCATGTATTCTGCCTCTGTAGTAGACAAGGCCACCGTAGATTGCAATGTAAACTTCCAACTTACTGGGGCTTTAGCAAGAGTAAACAAATACCCAGTAGTTGATCGACGCTTATCCAAATCACCAACATAATCGGAATCAACATATCTAACCATACACTGACCAAGTGCTTCATCCTGTTAAAAAACTAAACCAACATCCACGGTTTGTTGGAGATACCGTAGAATCCATTTCACAGCTTGCCAATGTCCTTCTCCAGGATCATGCATGTACCTGCTCACAACTCCAACAACTTGTGAAATGTCAGGACGCGTACACACCATTGCATACATCAAGCTCCCAACTGCATTAGCATATGGAACTTTTTCCATATACACTCGTTCTTCGTTAGTTTTAGGAGATAATTAAGAACTAAGTTTCAAATGAGAAGCCAATGGGATACTTACATGTTTGGTATTTTTATTCATGCCAAAACATTGTAATACCTTTCTCGATACTGCTTCTGTGTTAAACAAAGCTTCCCTCTCTGTCTATCTCTGCTTATCTCCATACCAAGAATCTTCTTGGCCTCACCTAGATCTTTCATCTCAAACTCTTGATTCAACTGAGCCTTTAATTTGTCTATTCCTTTTGACTCTTCGAAGCGATCAACATACGTCAACGTACAAGAGAAGATAAATGAAGATCCATCTTTGAGCTTTTGCAAATACACACAATGATCATATTTGCTTCTAGTATACTTTTGCCTCCTCATAAAGCTATCAAATCGCTTGTACCACTGCCTCGGAGATTACTTCAATCCATATAGCGATTTGTTCAGCTTACAAACCCATTTCTCATAACCACCATCTTTGTATCCTTCTGGCTGTGTCATATAGATCTCCTCTTTTAAATCACCGTGCAAGAAAGCCGTCTTTACATCAAGTTGAGCTAGCTCCAAATTCAACTGTGCTACCAAGGCCAACAATATTCTAATGGAGGAATGCTTCACAACAGGGGAAAATACTTCATTGTAGTCGATTCCCTCCTTTTGAGCGTAGCGTTTAGCTACCAACCGTGCCTTGTAGCGAACATCTTTCTTGTTATGAGATCCATCTTTCTTTACAAATACCCACTTGCATCCAATGGCTCTATTACCTTTCGGTAATTGTGCCAGTTTCCAAGTGTCGTTCTTTTGGAGAGATTGCATTTCTTCATCCATGGCACTTTTCCACTTATCACTTTCCAAGCTTTGTATTGCTTCTTGGTAAGTGATAGGGATATCATCATCAATAACTGGAAGAGCATAGGCCACCATATCAACAAATCGAGCAGTCTACGAATTTCTCTCCTGGCCTTGTAACTGCAAGTTTCTGGTGTCTCCAATGGTTCTTGGGTTTGAACCTCTCATCTTCTGATTCTTCTATTGGAGTTGAAGAATCAGCTGCATCAATTTCTGGGATCATCATCTGGTGAAACTCCACCTGTTTTGGAGTATGCTCCACCTGCTGCGGAGTACTACTTGTCTGGACAGCTTCACTTGTTACCTTCTTTACTAGGGCAGATTCATCAAAGGTAACATCTCTGCTACAAATTATCTTCTTGGTGTCTAAACACCAAAGGCGAAATCCCTTCACTCCATGGGTGATTCCCATAAAGAGAGCCTTCTTTGCTCTCGGATCAAGCTTGGATTCCTTCACATGATAATAAGCAGTGGATCCAAATACATGTAAGGAATCATAATCAGCAGCAGGTTTTCCAGACCATACCTCCAATGGTGTTTTTCCTCCTATCGCTGATGACGGCAGACGATTAATGAGATTGCCAGCATATGTCACAGCCTCAGCCCAAAATGCCTTGCCTAACCCAGCATTAGATAACATACATCGAACTTTCTCCAATAATGTTCGATTCATACGCTCTGCCACCCCATTCTGTTGTGGTGTATGTCTAACAGTGAAGTGTCGAACAATACCATACTCATGGCAAACGTCAAAGAATAGGTCACTTTTATATTCCCCTCCATTGTCCATCCTAAGACGTTTGATCTTTCTACCAGTCTGGTTCTCGATCATATTTTTCCATTTCAGGAAATTTTGAAGCACTTCATCTTTAGACTTCATCGGATACACCCAAACTCTTCTGGAAAAGTCATCTACAAAAGTTACAAAATAATGGTTTCCTCCCAAAGACGATGTCTTTGAAGGACCCCATACATCTGAGTGAATATAATCTACAATACCTTTTGTATTATGTATAGTGGTGCCAAACTTCACTCTCTTCTGCTTTCCCAGAACACAATGCTCGCAAAAGTTCAATTTGCAAGCCTTTGCACCTTTCAACAATCCTTTCTTTGCCAGAATTTGCAAGGATTTCTCTCCAGCATGTCCCAACCGCATATGCCACAACTGGATTGCGTCCAAATCATCACCTCCGGAAGCTGCTGCAACTGCTCCAATAATTGTACTACCTTGGTAGTAATACAAATTATTTTTCCTGATGCCCTTCATCATCACAAGTGCGCCATATGTGACTTTTAAAACTCCATCTCTCATAGTGACTACTGAGCCTTTGGATTCTAAGGCTCCCAACGAGATGAGATTTTTCTTCAAACTGGCATGTATCAGACATTCGTCAGAACCCTGGTTGATCCATCTTGATTCTTCAATCGAATTGAACCTATCCCAACAGTTTTACAGGCATTGTCATTGCCCATATAAACAACTCCTACATTTAGTTCCATTAAATCGGAGAACCACTCCCGATTAGGGGACATATGATAGGTGCAACCCGAATCTAATATCCACTCATCAGAATGGAATGTTGTTGATGAAGCAACCAATGATATGTCAAAGTCATGTGCATCATGCTCTGCAACACATGCATCTAGAGCAGCTTTTCCTTTCTTCTTCATCTTCGGACAATCTTTCTTCCAATGGCATTTCTCATGACAAAAGGCACATTCATCTTTTCCCAGTCTGGACTTCGACTTTGATCTCCCTCTCCACTTTGGATTTTGACTTTTCGAGCGACCTCTTGCCACCATGGCCTCTGCTGCTTCGTACTTGCTCTCCTTCTTGGTTTTCTTCCTGAGTTCATAACTATACAAAGCAGCAGTTACATATTTAAGGGTAACATTATCCTTACCATGAAGTAACTTTGTCTCAAGGTGCTCAAATTCATCTGGAAGAGATGACAACAACATCAAAGCCAAATCTTCATCTTTGAAGGTTTCATCCATGCCCAATAAGTCTTCCACTAGCTCATTGAACGCAGTGATGTGTTCATTCATATTGGTGCCTAGTTGATAATCAAATCTGAACAATCTTTTCTACATGTGGAGACGATTCTGAGAGCTTTTCTTCAGGAATTTTTCCTCCAAAGCTTTCCACATCTTACTTGCAGAAGTCTCGTTCTTGTAGCCATACTTCTGCTCCCTGAAAAGACAAGATCGAATCGTGTTGCATGCCAAACGATTGATTGTTCCCCATTCTTTCTCCTCCATATATTCGGGCTTTTCTTCCTCAATTGCGATGTCTAGACCTTGTTGGAATAAAGCATCTAACACCTCGCCTTGCCACATGCCAAAATGACCGGATCCATCGAACAACTCCACCGAGAAATTTGCATTTGACTTCACCCTCCTCACCGGTCCAGATGAAGAGCTTGATGTCTCAACTGATCTGTATTTTGGCATTTTAATTCTAACGAACAATATTCAATATCACGAACTGTATCTTTTCAGCAACGGAACCACCAGGATAACCTCAACCGAAGCTCTGATGCCAATTGTTGGAGAAAACGGGTTATTTCCCACACGAACGTAGTTTTAAAATTGACCTAAAATGTCAAGATTAAAACCACCAAAGGTTGCATAGCGGATAAATCTGTCAAACTATTGAATATTGAAACACAATGAAAAAGAACCGAATAAAAATAATAAATGAGATAACACACCAAATTTACGAGGTTCGACGAGAATATCATCTACTCCTCGGGCACCACACCAGATGATAACTTCACTATATCGCCAATATTACAACAAATGGAATTCTTTGGAATTCCCAAAGTGGGAGAATGAAGAATACAAGAGGAACAGAGAACTTGTTTTTGGGATGATTTCTAATGAAAATACTTAGGCCTATTTATAGTTGAGTTTCAAGAACAATATGTTCAAAGTTTGGCCACCTACCAAAGAATTTTCCAATGTGTACAAGTTAGCCACCAAATATGAAATTCACATGTTCAAAGTTTGGCCACCAACCAAGATGAAATTTCCAATAAGTTGGCCACCAACCAAGATGAAATTTCCAACTTGTCAACTTAATTTCTAGACAAATCTAACATGTCGAAGGTTGAATTATTCAAAGCATGGTGGAGAGAGTTTCTTTTCGAGATTGTTTTGTTTTAATTCTAGTTTTGGGTGCTACTGGTTGTGTTTGGTTAGGGATGGTTGGGTTTTTCCGTGTTATAATTAGTTGTTGTATGCGTTTCGTTTATATTTTGGTACAGACTTTTGTTTCTTTCGGGTTGTTGAGTATTATTTTCCTCCAATTAAGTATAGAGAGGTTTTTAACAAGACTCACAATTTCGGTTTATTTTAATAAAAATGATTTGTTTTGCAAAAAAAAATAATGAAACATCAATGGTCAAAGTGATTTTGGATTTGTTTGTGTGTTTGGATTCAATATTCTATATTTGGTTCCTTTAAAATTTTGATTGATTGTTGGATCTTTTGGTGATAGGATATAAATATTATTTAACATTAATATTATTAAAATTAATATTGTGTAACACCCATAGCTCGTATTCGTATCAAAATATAACTTAAAGATGTCACATCAACTTTACAAACATTCATTGATCATAAATGCTTAAAATATTCTTCCATTATAAAACATTCCATTATTAACTTTACAATTATTCCATTAATCTTGTAAAATCATAAAATAATAATTATCATATAAATCATGCTTAATTTTAGGAAGAAGTTTAGTAGTTCAATAATAAACAATACTACTTAAAAACTACCTAATAGTAAAATATTTTTTTGTTCTCGTAAAATATAATTTTATCTAAAATATAATTTTATCTAAAATATAAAACTTCGATTCATATTTATAACTCTAATAATATATCTTAGACATTTCTTATTTGTATACATGTCATCTAGAAAATTTAAAATAGTAGGATGACATTAATGATACATGTAGTTATTCTTTGTGGATTGATGTCGACTCGACTCCTTACTTCACTTGCCCTTCTTTACCTTAAAATATCAGTAATGACATTATAAACAAACTAAGGTGACATAAAATATTAAACAACTTAATAACATCATAACATTATTTTTCTTTATATAAAACCCATTAAATATCCAAACTGATTTATTTAAGTCGTATTTTCTCATCAGAGACTTGAAAATCATCATCTCATGATTTTATCAAAACCATGATAATTAATAATAAACATAACAATCATGTCATACTCTATTTCATTCAAATATTTTTCAAAACTTTCTTATTTTATTCTAATTTTCCACTTTCATATTCATTCACATTCACTTTCATATTTTTCATGTTCATAACAAATACTTTCACATTTCAGAATTTATTTTCTGAATCAGAAATTATTTCCATATTCATAACTTATTTTCATACTCATAGCCTACTGTGAAATTCATAGCTTATTTTCAAATTCATAACTTATTTTCAAATTCATAGCCCAATGCATATTTATGAGAATGCAAGGTACATGAGTAGAACATAAGGTGCGCACAGGGCACATCACGGTGTCAATCTTAACTGAAACATATAATGCACTTCAAGTGTAATTATAACATGAGCACCAATGGTGCATATCATAATGTACACGAATGTACCATAACTTAACTAGAAATTACTCAACTTAATGGCATGACAAATGTACCTACGACTCTCAAAGCAACATACAATGGGCTTTTCCATTAATTATTATATATTATTCAATTATCAAAGATATCAATATATCAACATATTCAACTCTTCATATCATAACATAATGGGCAGTTCATATCCTAAACAATTCATTTCCACATAACATTTATATATCATAATCATCGTCAATTATCTTTCTTTAACATATAAACATCATAATCATCATGTAATAAATATCATAACTATCATATCAATTGTAATAAATTTGACTTATTTCGAGCATTTATAATAACCTATAACATAGGAGTAACATGAAAACATAATTTATGACAAGTTTTATATGTTGGCAGTATGCACTACTTGCAAAAGAAATATTATTTTGTATTAATCTACACACTTAAAAATTATTCTACTTGTACTACTAGAAGCTAGACTCAAATACGAATCTAACTATATAATGCGCTTTTTCTAGTTCATCTTATAGAATTTATAGTGAATTTTCGGTATTATATTTAGGTATTGATACTACTCATTTTAGATGGTTAAATTTGATTTTATTAATACCCGTAAGCGCGAGTGATGACCTATAATAGTGGGATTTAGTCTGAGAGAGGCTTAAATGGGTAAAAGTGACTAGAAACAATCTTAGGAGCGGGATATGACCGAAATAACCTTAAGGAGATGAAATACTTCTATGTACCCCCTTAGTTGACCGAAATAACTTTTATTTTAGTATTTCAATGAATCTCACCAAGCCTTAGAACTAGAAATGGATAGTTAATTAGGTGGGGTCTTATACGAACACTCGAGGTCATAGAATTGTCTCTATTAGAAACTCTTAACGGTAGATTCTTAACTGTAGCAAGTAAGTATCAGTTAGATAGCGATTAGTACTCTGGTTGTAAAGTTATCCACATTAGGTTAAACTATAATAAATTTAGAGTATAAATTTAATAATATCAGGTTTGGGCAAAAATCAGTATATGATTGCATTACTTCAAAAAGATATGATTTCATTACAAATTAAATTGCAAGAATTTGGTTACCCATATTTAGGTTTCTTTAATTCTGTAACACATGTTAACAAATTGTCCAAAGGTTTTGAGAAAAAAATCAATCGGTCACTCTCAAATGTCCAAACGGTTTGCCATTATTGCAACCATTTTATTAGCACTCGCTCTCATCTTACAACAGATCTCTCTTCTTTCATAGAATCTAGTTTGACACGCAACCAACCTGTTTCATGATTACGTGTGGGAGAAAAATGAAAAACAAAACTTGATTCCATTGGAGAGTATGACTCCAAAATCGAAGAAAACATAAGAAAAAAAGGGTTACAATATGTTGTGTCGGTTGGGATAGGGTAATCTGAAATGATTAATTTAAGTTTTAAGAATTTTAATTATTTAAGTTTATCAGTTAAATTTTTAAATTGAATTATCTCACGATATTTATTCGAATTATTTTGAGTTAAAATAATTTTCAGTTTTGATCATTTAAAACTTTGTTATTTTAAATTTTGAATGAACAATTTAAATTACTAATTTCTTATAATTAATCAAAATAAATTATAATTTATTAATCAAATCAAATTTTAAATTTAAATCATAATTTCTTCATCGAACTGATACAAGATGTACTAATTCTTCCAATTGTTCTATACGTCCAAGCCTTGGAAACGAAGACTAGAACAGCAGAAGACTTGCGATGACTTTTTGAATAGGATCCAGAAGTTATTTGGTCAACATTTCTTTTGGAGATACGACTCTCTATCTCTTGTCTTTCCAACGGTACTTGAAACACATCAATCCGATGTCGGGAACTCAAGATATGTTCATTTTAGTGAAGATAATGCATGCAAAAATTTCTACATGGGATGAATTCGAGATTTTATAAATATTACAAATTTTTAATATTTTTACTGATTGTTAGTAATATAATTTAATATAGGATGATGCCTTATCTTTTAACATTATATTTATTATTTTATTAGGAATTAGAATAAAACTTGTTTAGTTTATTATTATTTTATTCCTTAGTTACTTAGTACTTTTGGGACTCATCTCCTATATAAAGAGGCTCCATTAGCATTGTAAATCGGATTTATTTGGATTAATAATACAACGTGAGAATGTTTTTGCAAGTGTTGATTGCCTTGTGCCTTCGAAGCATTCTTCATCATTAAGTTTTTCAAGTTTTTCATGAGGAAGATCTTCACACTCTAATTTGTCTTTTCATTGCGATTAGGAGGGCTGGTTGGAGCCAATTATCGAGTTCGCCTAGTCTATTGTGATTAAGAGTGTTCGTAGGACAACTATCAATCGATCATCATCTGCATCTTCATCATCAATATCATTCATGTTACTACCACCCACCAAAACCTATTTTTTCATTCGATTAGTTTATCTTTTCATAGTTCTTTTTGAATATTCATAATCTATAGATTATTATCTTTCTAACGAATATTTTCTTGTTTGATTGTGTATTAGGAACAATTTTGGTCAAAATCTTAATTTTGGATAAGTCATCATATCTTTATCATCTTTATCTTTTGTTTATCTTCATTGTTGATGAGTGTTTTATTTGGTTAATATTTTGTTATCAATTAATTCGTGTTACCTCCTTTTATAGTGCTAATTTGGGTTATTTATGTTCGAATTTGTGTAGGACTCTATTTTCCAAGAAACAACGATTAAAGGGTAAATTAAACAAATTTTCCTATTTTTTGGGAAGATGTCGTTGCCAACTCTAATTAGAAGACTAATCTAGGCACCAACTCTGATTAAATAATCTAGTTAGCAAGATCAAAGGAGAAGTTCCAGGCATACCATAATTCTTTAGAAATTAAAAGTTATAATTAAATTCAAACATCTTAGATTTTATTATTTATTTAATTAGGATTTTAGTTTGCATAGAATTTCAATAAGGATTTTAATTATTTATTATTAGATTTTTAGTTTACTATTAATTAGGAATTAAGTGTTCTAATTTTCTTAATAGTTAGTATTTTATTTTCATTAGATTATCTCAAAGTTATAAATACCCTATAGGGGTAAAGCTTAAGACATGTTCAGAATTCAGTATAGAACTGATTTTGGTTTTTGTTTTGTTTCAGGTTTTTAGTTCAATAAAATTATTTTCTTCTTCATTTTTTCTCTCTTCCATACGCCAAGTATGAATTCTATCATACTTGGCTAAACTTTTTCTTAGTTGACAGTTGAGCTACGACTCGATCTGATCTTCAGATTCTTTCTTGATTTTCGGTAGACAATGAGAGGCAATCGGCCTTTCTTCAAGCATCTCTATATCTTCAATCCAAAGAGTGCACATTGGCTTGATCAACGTTGTGATCTACAGTTGGGGAGGAGAGTCGGCTTGTAGCAAATTCAGTTCCCTAAGAACAAACTTAGGCGGCGGTCCATTAAGGGAAATCAATATCAGGTTTAATTCTCATCAAGACACCATAATCCAAGCGCGAACTTTTCTAATTCCCAAACCAGCATTGGCGTTAATATCGATAGTCGATATTAATCCAAGCAAAGGTTAACTTTCAAGGATTGGCTTTGGAAATTAGTTCACCATATAGAAGAGTGAGTTACAATGGTTGGGCCTTGTAGACTGTAATCAGCATGTATTCGAAGTAAAATCTATTTCAATGATCGAGATGGATTGAGGCAAAGCGAAGCTGGAGTCTATTTCTCATCTTAATTAATTTTCTACTGTTTACTTTTCTTATTTTTATTGTTTGTACTTTAGTTTTATTTTATTTATTTGGTTGCTTGATTATTCAAAACCTCTTATTTTTAATTCTTTTGTTTTATAGGTTTCTTGGTTAGCATCAAAACATATCTAAATTAGAAATTTTTGAATCCCTGTGGATCGACCCCTTATTCCCTATTATGTGTTTATAGATTACTTATTTGAGAAAAAAAAGGCTTATTTATTTGACAATTACGATGCATGTCAATTGTTGTCTTCACCTTCCTTTTTTGTTCTTGTCTTAATTTTTTCAGTAACTTTCCCTAATTCAAAACCCTAAATTATGAAAAATTATAATCCATCTTTCATCTCATTCTTTAATTGAGTTTAGACCCTACACTTGATTCTTCTACTTCAAGCAACGTTTATCACTTAGTTATCATCTCCTATCAGAATTTTTTACATTTTGAAAAATGAAAGACGAATAAGAACATTTTCAAATAAGAAAATCCCTCTTAGGAATGAAAATATTTGTTGAAATAATAATCTTTCCGATTTGAAAGCTCAAAATCAGAAAATGGGGAAAAGAAATTAAATCTTGGGGCATGATGACAACTGTCGTTTTAATATCAAAATAAATGCCTTCTTCCCAATAGAATATAAGAAATACGTAGTAAAGAGAAGTAAGGGTCGATCCCCAAGGACTTAGAAAATTCCCAAATTCCTTTTTGAATTGCTTGAACCAAGTTATATGTAGTAAAGAGAATGGGGGTTTTTGAATTAAAACGATTGGATAAGGAAAAATAATTTAAAGCAAAAAATAAGAAAGTAAACAAAGATTTGAAAAATAATTATAGTAAAAAGCAGCCTCAGGCCTCGCTTTAACTCAATTCATTTCTGATCATCGAAATTTGATTTTAACTTTAGGATTCATGTCGGTTACAGTCTACAAGGCATTATCCGTGTAACTTGCTTTTCACTTTGGTAATTGGTTTTCCCAAAGTCAATCTATGGAAATCCAGATTTTAATTGAACCAACCACGACAATTGTCGTTAGTGCAAAAAACAGTTTTAGTTTAGGAAAAGCCCGACTCGGATTATGTTATCTCTCTGAGAATCGAACCCGATCTCAGTTTCCCTTGGCAGACCGCCACTAAGTGTGTTCACAGGAAGTCGGATTTTCTATTCGTCGATCTTTCCTCCCAACTTTAATCAGAACAACATCCTGACCAACGTCGACATTTTGAAAAGAAAGTGTTTTAATTTTTAAAGGATAGGTCGATTACCCATCCGAGACTTTCAGAAAACTGAGAGTGACATCCTGAAGATGTCAAGTGCTTTTCAATTCTCACATATTGAATTGAGTCATCGCTTAGCCCTCCGGCTTATAAGAAAATTAGCTAAGCATGACAAAAGTCATACTTAGCATGTTTAAAAATAAAACTTAAATTAAAATGAAAATGAAAACTTGAAAATAAAGAAAAGAAAGAACTTTATAAAACTAGAAACAAGAAGAAGAGTGAAATCTAAATTGTGTCTTTAGGATTACCCTGAGAGGGTATTTATAACCTATAAAATCCTAGAGATAAGCATAGAAATTAAAAGAAAAATAATCCTAAAGATAATTCCAATTTTTTTTTCAAATTCAAACTTTAAAATTTAAAAATAAATCTCCTAAGATATCTCTTCCCGTCCACCTTCCAGAATGTGTTGACTAGATCTTCTAGAAAACTACTGCTGACTGGACTTTCTAGAAACTACCATGTCAGACCGTGTCATGCCTAGAGTCATGCCCATGTCTCCAACCATGACCAAATAATAAAAAAATGTAGAATGCACCCTTTTTATTGCTAATACTAGAAAATAAGATCATGCGCGAAAATAAGCACAATACGACCAAATCAGCAATAATAAATCCATAAGATCGAATAATTAACGAGCAAATATTATCGATTTAGAACACTCATCACATGAAGAACAATTTTGTGTGAGCCAAGAATTGTGAAGATATACTCCAGTAAGGAATGAATGATGAAGAACAACTTTGTCATTATCATGCACTTGCATCATTTTATTTCCATATACACCTTTGCATCGAACATTCAACACTACATGTATTTTCATGAAAACCTTTGCTTCCCTTCTCTTGAGGATTTTATTAAAAAACTTCAAAACAAATCTTGTCTTTTTCAAGACCATTTTCCCTCTTTTTGAGGTTTCATTAAAAAATAAAAAAATTTGTCTTTTTCAAGACTATTTTCCTCTTTATCGATGACATCTTTAATATTTTCAAAGAATCTTATCTTTCTTAAGATTATATTTCCTCATTTGAGGATATCATTAAAATTTTCCAAAAATCTTGTATTTCTTAAAAAAAATCTTATCTCACTTGATATAATTTTCCTTAAAACATATTTTGTCTCGAAATAAAAATTTTGTTTCGCTTGAGATAGCTTTCTATTGAAACAAATTTCATCTCACTTGAGATAGTTTCTTTAGAAATAAAAATTGTATATCACTTGTGATATTTTCTCTAAAAAAAATTCTTGCTCGAGACAATTTTTCGACATGACTTAACCTGCAAAGGGAAGTCATGCAAATTTTAACTTAACTCGCAATGGAGTCGTTCACAACTTAGCTCAACTCGCAACGAGGAGCTAATTTTCTATATTTTAGGCATGCATTCACGATTTTACACATATGGGTAAAAATTATAGATTTTTTAGTCAAATTTTTACTTCGCAACGAAGGATATTTGACTCTAATGTTATATGGATTCGACTTAACTCATAATGAATAAGTCTTCTACAATTTAGCTTAACTTAATAATGAGGAGCTATTTTCTAGCAAAGGTTTTTTAGTCAAAATTCAATTTCACGATGAAGGATATTAAACTAGAAGATCACTCAAATTCGACTTAACTCATAATGGAGGAGGTGTCTGCAATTTATCTTAACTTAGCAACAATGGACTAATTCACGGCCAAGATTTTTTGAGTAAAATTTCAACTTCACAATGAAGGATATTGGACTCAGAGAACACCAAAAATCAACTTATTTGGCAATGGAGGAGTTGTCTGCAATATAGCTTACTTTAGCAACGAGGAGATATTTATAGCTAAGGTTTTTTAGTTAGATTTCAAAGATATTGGACTCGAAGAACATCTAAGTTCAAATTAACTTGCAATAGAGGAGTCATCTACGATTTAGCTTAGCTTAACTTAACAACAAGAATGTAATTTCTATCCAACGTAACTCATAGAGGGGAATCATCCAAATTCGACTTAACTCGCAATGGAGGACTCATCTACCACTTAGCTCAACTCGTAACAAGGAGTTACTTTTCACTTGACTTAACTCTTATATGAGGAGTCAACTTCAGCTCCTCGAGCAGAGGAACCAATCATCTTCACAAACTTTAAATATTCACATATACACTAACCAATGGCTATGTTGACTTTTACATATCCAACTACTTTGACATCAAGATGAACCAAACGAAGATTTTCAAACTCGTGTACTTAAAAATGTAGAAATGTAGACATTACCTCGAAATGGACTCCAAAAAAGTCCAATCATCCTTGAAGATGCACAAATGAAAAAATCATATCTCTTTGAAGAAGAAAAAAGATAAGATAAATCAAATCATCAACTTTTCCAGATAGATCTTCACAAAGTGAGGGTGAAGTAAATCAACTCATATCATGTCTACCTAAGGCATCAAAGTGGATCGCATAAATCTTGATAAAACATATCAAATTTCCAAGTTCATGTATATATGAGCTACCTCAACTAGACAAAAATTGATTATTTTTTTTATCTTTGCTCTACTCTCGTTCCATTCCAGTTAGCAAAGAGGGACAACTATAATACTGACCATGGAGAAAAGGAAAGTGTTATCATATCAAAGAATATCTTAGGAGAATTTTGTCATATTCAGTGTGATCTCCTATCAATGGAAAGGATTAAGCTAATTGATATGATTAGATGTTATTTCCTTAGATAATAAGATCTTGTATTATGGGGCACATCTTAGTTGTTGATATAAATAATCTAGACTATTGGATATTTGGAGGCTCAGCTATAAATATAGGCATTCTTCATTTTTTTGGGACACGAAAAGAGAGAGAGAAAGTGATAGGAAAAAAAGGAGGAAAAAAGATTAAGAGATAGTCACCCTAAGTATTATAATCTGATTATTAAGAGTAATAAAAGAGAATTTTTCAAAGGTATTCTTTTTCATTCTTTTTTTGTATTCTTGTTGTTTCGGTCGCTTGACCTTTTTTTTCTTGTATTCTTGTTGCTTAGGTTGCTTGGCCATTTTGTTTCTTTTTTTAAAAAAAATCCATTGAATAGATAACCAAGGAATAAGAAAAAGACTTTCAATAATTCTTGATAGATTTAGCCTTCCTTGAGGTTTCTCGATGAAAATCGATATGGATCTTAAATGGAAAATATTTTATCAAAAAAAAAATCGAATTAATATTTTTTTGGGATTTGTATTCAATTAAATGACTTGATGACCCAATTTATATCCCAACGAGATTCATGTGTTTCACATGGGTGGGAGATAAATCTTTCTACAGTCCCTAGTATATCTTTTAAAAATTCAATTTGATCCTAATTTCTCTAAATTTTTTATTTTTTAAAATATAGATTTTTAATTTTTCTTTAGTTCATTTTGATTTTTTTTCTTTTTAAATTTATTTAGTTTCAATCATTTTCTTTAAAGAATTTATTTTTCCTAAATTGACCCTTTTTTAATTTTCCAAATTTCTTTCGTTTTTTTATTTAATCTTTGTTTTAATTTGCTTAGTTGTCATTTTAAACTTCCTTACTTTATTTCTTTTTCTCCATTATGCTTAATTTACTCAATTAAATTTTAGTCAATTTGATTTTATTTCATGTTATCAGCTTTTCTTTCTTTAATTTTTCTCTTCATTATTTCTTTACATTTAAAATTTATTTATTAATTTATTTTAATATCTTGTATTTATTTTGTTTGATCTTTTAATTTTATCTTTCTTACTTATTTATTTACTACTAATTCTATATTATATATATATATATATATATATATATATATATATATATATATATATATATATATATATATATCTTTTATATTGATACATGTGATCCTTTTACCTTATATTTACGTTTTAGACTTGAATTGTTCTTATTTTTATTTTCTCTTAAACACTAAATTATTTTATTCTTACATTAACAAAACTCAAAGGTAAGTAATTTAGATATTTTCTTTAAATTTCGGCTCAAATTTTTTTTTTTATTAAACAACTCATAATTGTATTGGTACCAAAAGGGCATGTAAGGGTTCTTATACTTCCTCACATGTAACCGACTCCTGAACCCTTTCAAATGAATCTCTTGTAAGACGTAGATTCGGTAAAATGTAAAATTTAGGTATTCAACCTTACCTTATTCAAAAAAGATTGGTGACGACTCCAAAAAGATAAAATTCACTTTAAGTCGAAATGTGATCTCAGGCCATCCGAAGTACCATTTCAACCAGGGCAAGCTCTAGTTCAACCAAGGGGAGCAGCACGAGCAATTGCTCAGGGACCCCAATTTTTTTATTTATAATTAGGGTCCTTAATTTTTTTTTACAATTAGGGTCCTTAATTTTTATAATTTCATAAAATTTTTAGTTTTACCCTCTTTTTCATTTATATTATTAATTCATCCAATTTTGAATTAAATTTAAACAATTTTTTATATTTATAATTAGGGCCCTAAATTTTATAATTTCATAAAATATTTAGTTTTTGACCCTCTTTTTCCATTTCTCTTATTTATTCATTCAATTTTGAATCAAAATTTATTCATGTTTTTTCTCTCTTTTTTCAAATCTTACTCTTCAATTTATCAAATATTCTTTAATTTTTAGTCTTTTTCATTCTCAATCTAACAATAAAATAATATACAATTCTTTTTATTTATTTATTATTCAAAATCAAGCTATGTATCATACATGCATTCAATTTTTTTATTTATTCTCTTTTAGTTGTATTTAAGGTGTTTTCTTAATAAAATAATAAAAATAATATATTTTCACAAAATTTAATCATTTTTCTATGATTTATTTATGTAATATTAAATTATTTCTTCAAAGTAATGAAATATACTTTCATTTTATAAAGATGTATTTTTTAGTTTTCTGAACCCAGAACATGTCTAAGACGGTTCTAATTGCAACACCAATATTCTAATCAAGCCATATTTGACTATTGCATAGTTTATCTATCTCTTTCAATGGTTATTGGTTTCCCACTTCGTCCACTTTTAGAATCCACGTTAACGGGAGTGACTAACGTCTCCATTTCCATTCGCTTTAAGTTGCACTAAGTTGAAACAAGGGGGGGACCCCTTAAATGGGGGGACCCCTTAAATGGGGGCACCCCTTAAATGGGGGCACCCCTCAACTCCCATCACCGCCAAAACACTGTCCAATTAAAGGTGAAGTTTATCGGTAGCCAAAGCTCAATCGTTCAATGTGTGATTGAGAAGATGGTCATTATCAAGATCCTCATCATCTTGGGGTTTGCCGCATGATTCTAACAAGAAGAATCAGTGGGCGACAAAGCGTCGGCCATTCGCTTTCGGCAAGGGCTCATTTTCAAAATCCACTCAATGTTTCCTGGGCATTCTTGCGTATAGATTAGTACTTTGAGCGTTTGATTAGTCTTATCACATGCAGTGAAAGAGGTAATACGATTGCTAAAAGCCTTTTAAAGTTATTAATTATGAAAGTAGCAAAACACGAATAAACACATTATGATATGTTTATGGCATTTATGTTCAAATTCGACCCATTTAATCATTTCAACCGACAGAAAAAAAAAACATACACAAATTATCAAATCTACTTCTTTCTTAAAGTATAAGTAAATTGATATCGCTTAAATAAGTATCGAGTCATTGTGTATGCAGAAAATTCTCGTTGGAGATTCATCCACCAACATCGTTCTCCTTAGGGTTTTACAACTATCATTAGGCGGTGGCGGCAGCACCAGCCCTCATGGCTAGTTGTTGGTTGCCGATCCTTTTCTTCCTTTTGTTGCTTTTTCTTTTTAATAAGTTTGCTTTTAGCAGCAAGGTCGGTGTTCATTGCCGTTGTTACCTTTCTTCATTTTTTAGATTGATTTGATTGTTCTTGGGTGTTGCTATTTGTTGTTGTTCACTGCCCGCTCCTGTGTTTTGTGTTTTTCATTGTATGGTCCTTGTTGGCACTCCGGCCGGTGGTAGAGCGGCGAATTCAACATTGTCGGTGTTGAGATGTGTCCTAGGTTGAAGAAGGGTTTTGCTGCAGTTGCTGGTCTCGTGTTCCGGTTGCGGAAATGAGGTGCAGTTCTATTGGAAGTTCAGCATTGTTGTATGGCTCGTGTTTGCATTGTCGTATCTTTGGTCGATGGCGGAGCGTGGTTTACAGTCGCCGATGTATTAGCGAAGGCTTCGGGTTTCTTAGAGGCATGTGCAGATGATTCTGATTTGAGTCAGAGGTATCTTTTCGTTAGTGGAATGTCAGGTTTTCGTTAGAGAAAGAAGGCGTGGGTCTCGAGGGTGGTTTGGATGGGCAGGAGCAGAATGTGTCGTGTTGTCAGAGGTGTGAATTATTTATGGTTTCTTGGAAGGTGCTGAGACGCATGAAGGAGTTATAGTGGATGTTTCGGGTGTCTATGAAGAAGGGGTGTTCGATGTTCCCATTTTTTCGAGTTCTGGGTTAGTGGAGCAGCTCGTTATTGTCGAGAGTTTGTGCTATGCCAATGTCTATGGAATAGGTTTTTAGTTGGGCGTCCATTTATATATTCATTTGCTCAAGGTTTCTTGAGGTTACTTTTGCTGAGGTCTCAAAATTCAAGTTCGAGGGTGCGAATCGTTTCAATCTTTTAATTTCTAGAGGTTACTCTTTGTGAAATTTCCAGGGTTGAGTAGTAAGTTTTAGTGTTTTTAGTAGTGGTAAACAGATTGGTTTTAGAGGTGGGAAACACCTTGGTGGCATGGAGGACGGTGTTTACCACTGTTGCGGTGATGGCTTGTGTTGTTGCAGATGCTTTGTGTGTTTTTTAGTGCTTTTGATACAACTTAGGGTGGTCCATTCCGGATAGTGTTTCTGAATTGAGAACAGAGAAAAAGTTGGATCTTCTTGTTTGGTTTCTTGGTGCTCGTTCGGTTCGGTGTTTACTTGTTGGTGCAGTGGTGCAGTGGTGCGGTGTTTCTGATTCGTTTCGCTTTGATTTCGGACGTGTTTTTTCGGCCCCATGCTGAGGCTAAGCCAGTGATGCAGTGTGGTGTTCCAGGGTTTAGTTTTATGCAGTGGGTTATGTCTTTCATTCTCTGTAGATTGTTTAGTACCATTGATATGCATATGCTCAATTGTCTTATGTCTCGTAGATTGTAGCATGGTGTTGTTCTTTGTTTTAGATGTGTGTAGTTCCTTTGTGAATTTCATTCAGGGGTAGTGTGAAGCTACATTGATGTAGTCTGTTTCAGGCGATTTTAGTGGTGTAGTTCCCAGCTGTTGTTCTCGGGTTCATGTTGGACCTTCTTCCATCCCAAGGTTCATTCTTTTTCCTCTACTTAGGATTAGGGAGGTTTTTTAATGAGATCCTTGGGGTGGTATACTTTGTGATTTCGAATACAAAGTAACCATTTTTAAAAAATAATAATCAAAACGAAGCCTAAGAAACATAAGAATAACAAAAAAAAATCTACTTCATAATTTTCACTTCAATTAAATATTTAGGTAAGGTTTTAAGAAACCTAAATCATATATTCCAAGAACGAGATTCTTTTTTAACTTGCTGATCAACGACTTCAGTGTTAATGGAAATTTATAAGTTGAAACGTAATAGCATGAGATAAATATAAGAGATATTTATTTCATGAAATGTAAGATTATTTTACTAATAAAAATTTTAAAATATAATATTATAAATTTTATTTTAATTTTCTTCCGAGTTTGCGAATGGTACATTCGACCATTGTAATGATCATAAACATTTCATATATTAAAGACCATGATTTTTTTTAAAAAATTAAAACAAAAATGCAAAATCGGAATTCCTTTATTTAAAAAAATAAAATATATAAATAAACATTTACAACTTGACCAAAGTAATTGTTATTGTACTCAGATGACTTCATTGAAACTCATTTGTTGATGTTGTCTCATCGCAAGTCACAAAACTTTTAATCTAAGCACGGAAATAATCTAAACGTTAGACTTACAAAGTTTAGTGATGTATATATACTCTATTATATTTTATAAATTTCATAAACATAAGTATGTGAGTATGTTATGAACATGTAAATATTAAACATTTATACTTATAATCTTTTAATTTATTATCGAGGTTTAACTAAAGAGTAGCCTCTTTATCAACGGGGTTGGTTCAAGTAGTAAGCAGCTTGATATTACTTAAGTAAGGTCTCAAGTTCGAGTCCTTTTTTATATAGAAAATCCCTACTGGGAGACTCATCCACCAAAGTCAGGTGTGCGACCTAGGTCGGTCTATATTATTCAGGACAAAACCTTGAGACTGAAGGGCAAAAAAAAATAGTCTATTTTAGTTCATCATGTGGTCTTATTCATTTTATTATGAAGAATATTAACAATATTGTTAGAATCATTAGCATTACAATTCACTCAACCTAAAATACAACATTTATTCATAATAGTGAACTCAATCATGTTGAATGAATAACTAGATGTACTACAGTTGCTTTATTAAAGCTGACACGCTTAAGTTCATCAGTAATACATATAAGTATATCATCCATAGAAACATCATGCATAGGAATATCAATGTCATCATGTCATGTTTGATTTTAATCGATCATCATAATTATCATTAAAGATGTTCAAAGCAAACTATAAAAAAAGATATCTAGGTGATGTAGGATAAATATTGACATAAATGTCATAAAACTCAACATTGATATGGAACCTGTCATGTAAGAGTAAACGAACTTGTAGATCTAAATTTATCACAGTGCTAATTCAACATGAAACGGAATAATCATGCAAGATGAACGAACTCGAAGGTCTCAACTTATCATAGTACTAAACTCACACCTAACAATATCAATCTGGTAAGAAACAAATCTGAAGATCCAAAGATACAATTACGCGACTCCAGACCATGTCATTGTACCACATGACCTAATATATATATAACGGTGAAGAAATTATTCTCTCGTAAGACAATTGAGCAGGGACGGATGCACTAAGTGAAATTTCCCTAGGGGCCAAAAGTATCTCATTATTTTGGAAAAAGTGAAATTTAATATAATATATTAAAGAAAAATGAGAAAAATAAAAAAAATGTGCACTCTATTATTTTTAAGAAAAGAAAATTAAAATTTTGGATCCTCATTTATAAATTTATGGATGTGCCACCGGAGGGCTTCAATAATAAAACTACACTAGTTCTAATTCCAAAATATGTTAGTCCATAATAGTACAACCATATAATTTTTGTGGTTTTGGGGACACCTTCAAACTCCAAATAACCTTGAAATACTGATATGAATTACTGCAAACAATCTTATAGATCAGATTAGAGATTTTCTTGATAAAAAAAACCTTTATCATCCAGAGTCTACACAATCTTATCAACAAGAACCGAATTAAGAACAACATTTTTGTATAAATTTAAAAGGGCATAACTTCAAGATCCAACAAGGGTCGAAGAAGATCACTTTCATAGGAAAATCATTTAGCTTGGGTCTGTGGTGCTTGGAAAGGTAAATCCTTACTCGCAACTATCATGAAGTTAACTTGGACTGCTTTAACTTACACTTTTTGGGAGGAGAGGAACAAAAGATTATTCCAAGGCTACTCGAGAAATTTTGATGAGATGATCCATTCTATTAAGGAATCTGTTGCTATTCAATTAAGGGGTGGAAATATAAATAGGAATGATAGTGTTAATATTACACTTTGTAATCAATGGGATATAGTTTAATTGATGTTTTTAGCTCTTGTTAGTAGGTAGTTATTTTGTAATTAGAAAATTGGTTGTTTTTGTAGCAGTTCTCTGTTTTTTGAGTAATAAAATTGTATTATTCAAAAAAAACAAGGGTCGAAGAAAGAATCACTCGTGTCATCGTGAGGGAGAGAATGATTTTCCACAACTTCATTTCTCCGAACATCATTCATTATGTAATTCGAGGAAATTTTAGTGATGGCTATCATAATCTTGAGTGTTGGTCTAATAGCTTGAATTTAAGATGAAAATGAATTCTATAGGCCCAATGGGAGAAGCCGAAGAATGATTGGGTTAAATAAAATACATATGGTGTCGTGGCCACTGGCTTAGATTTATGAGGTGTTGATGTGGAGTCATACGGAGTGTTAATGGGCCGGGGATTATTGGTCATGCAAGGAACATTGTTCATCAAACACAATTGTTCTAATTATTCCTTAAAAAAACAATTGTTCTAATTAAAAAGTATTAATTATTTAATATATTAATTAATATCATAATTCATTTTATAATTATTTATAATATTAATTAAATTAACCAAGTTTCATATTTGATTTTGATATAATCCGACCCAATAGGATTGAGTTCTTGTAAAATTTGGATTTCAAATGAACTCTTTGGGTGGCTTCAATGGTCAAAAGGATTGTTAATTTTTTTTTTGAGATCTCGAGTTCAAACAATTTTTCATCACATTTCTAGTTATGATTTGATACAAATACTTCAATTTCACAACGTATTTAAGTAGATAAATTTAAATATTGGATTTTCCAATGATCTCTGTCGTAACCGGTTTTCGTCCGAGCACGAAATATTTATTTTGGCGGGGAAATTGATGTTAATAAATAATTTTTGAAAATAATTTGAGAGTCGCCATCGGCCTTTTGGGTCAGGTAGGTCGAATACCTAAAAATTATTTTTTAAAAGAGTTTTAAAGAAAACACTAATAAAAAAAATGAACTGATCTGCGTTTTATAACCAAAAATTCGTTCTTTTTAATAAAAAGGGATTCGTGGTCGGTTACGTTTAGGGAAGGATTAGCACCCCTACAACGCCCAAAATTGGTACTTTTTAATTATAAATTGTCTCTATTATTTAAATTTAAAAATTCAAAAAAATATATTTAATTTTTATTATTTTCAAAATTATATAAAAAATATTTATTTATTTAAAAATATCCAAAAAGAACTTCTAGGTGCCTTAAGACAGCTCTTTTCTTTGATATTGATAATAATATTATTTAATTTTTAATTTTAAAATATCAGAATAGGACATCCAGTTGTATTAAGACTGTCCTTTTCTTCTTTTTATTAAGATAAATATTTAAAAATTACTATTTATATATATATTTATGAATATATAAAATATTTATTCATAAAAATAAAAATACTATAAAACAATATATTTAAAAAACAATAAAATAAAAGAAAACATATAAAATAAATGACTAAATTACAGTAAAAATAAATTAAAAGTCTAATTCATAATTAATCAAAATTATGGGATCAAATATGTTATTTTCTGATTTAATGATTTAGTGACTAAAATAAAATTATCTAAAATTCGAATTTTATAATAAAATAAATTAAAAATATAAACTAGGGATTAAAAAATTATTTATGGAATTAATGGATCAAATCTGTAATTTATCCTAAATATATTATTTTAATATGAAGGACTAAATAAATTAAATTAAAATTCGAAGACCAAATTAAGAATATTATAAATTTAATTTAGTGACTAAAATGTAAATTTTACAAATCCGGAGGACTGCGGACGGGGTTTAACTATTTCATAATTACGCGTATAGTCCTTCCCGAAACGACGTCGTTCGGGAAGGACTATAAATAGTCCAACCGGCTGGCCCGAAGGGCCAGCCATTTCATTTCATTTTTTTTTCTCTCTCTAGCAGAGAGAGTTTTAAAACTCTCTGCCTTCTCTCTAGCTTCCCTCACCGGAGGGAAGCCGGTCACCGGACGGCAACCGTCTGCCGCCGTGACCATCACCGCCGGCCACCGCATCCGGTGGCCGGAAAAATTTTTCTTTACACTAATATATAGATCGGACCGTCCTAAGGACGGTTCCGATGTTATTTTTCGTTAAACAGCTCCTAATCGGAGCAAATCTTGAAAAATACCTTCGTTTGCGAAGGTTTGCTGTGGAGCGTGGAGGCGCGTGGTTACTCCGGTGGTGGTGTATCTTTCCTCGGTAAGTCTCTTCTTCCTTTTTCTCTCTTTTTTCTTCTGGTTCTTTGCTGCTGAGATCTTTGGTACTAGTTTGTTGTCTTTTTTTTTCTCTGTTTTTTTTCTGTTTCTGTCTCTTCTTTCTGTTCTCTCCGTTTTTTTTTTCAGGTGGGGTGGTGGCTTTTATAGCCACCACCGTTGTAGCCGTCGGACCGGTCCGAAGAAGGGCTCTCGGTGAGTCACCGGACTACCAGTGGTGACTCACCGAGTAGCCATGGCGTGGACGGCTGGTATGATCTTCTGGAGCCCTCATTCGGGACGTGGCAGCGGCGGAGGCGGCGAGAAGACTGTCGGCAGCCGCGTGGAAGCTGGGGCGGCGCCGCGTGGCCCTAGGGTATCAAACCCTAGGGTTTCTCTCTGGAACCATGTGGACCGTTGGATCGTGCCAGATCCAACGGTTGTGATGAGGCGGCTGAGGATGATTAGGGTTAGGAAACCCTAACTGGAAACCCAAATATTTAGGGTTTCCGGTTGGATTTGGACCGGTTTCAGTTGGTTTGTAACTGGGCCGGTTGAATTGTAATTGGTTTGTAATTTATATGTATTTAATATATTTAATATAAATTAATAATAATAATAATAATAATAATAATAATAATAATAATAATAATAATAATAATAATAATATGGATAAAAAATTAATATCTTCAGCTGCCCCTCTTTGCTCATTATTGTGTTAACAAGAATAGGGCAAAGATGAAAAGATAATAAAATTTTTTATCCATTTGGCTTCACTTGATTATAATGGAGATATTGAATAAATTCTTCTCTTTCTTCAGATGAGTTCTTCTCATTATGAACTTTCTGCTGGGGATGATGATCCATCAAATGATGAATTCAAGCAAAAGATTGAACAAGTTCTTCTCATTATGAACTTCTTCTTCTTTCTTCAGATGACGAGTTCTTCTCATTATGAACTCTACCTGGCAAAGTTGATCCATCAAATGATGAATTCAAGCAAAAGATTGAGCAAGTTCTTCTTATTATGAACTTCTTCTTCCTTCTTCAAATGAGTTCTTCTCATTATGAACCTTCTCTGGCAAAAATAATCCATCAAGTGATGAATTCAAAAAAAGATTGAACAAGTTCTTCTCATTATGAACTTCTTCTTCCTTCTTCAGATGAGTTCTTCTCATTATGAACCTTCTCTGGCAAAATAATCCATCAAGTGATGAATTTAAAAAAGATTGAACAAGTTCTTCTCATTATGAACTTCTTCTTCCTTCTTCAGATGAGTTCTTCTCATTATGAACCTTCTCTGGCAAAAATATCCATCAAGTGATGAATTCAAAAAAGGTTGAACAAATTCTTCTCATTATGAACTTCTTCTTCCTTCTTCAGATGACGAGTTCTTCTCATTATGAACTCTAACTGGAAAAGCTGATCCATCAAGTGATGGATTTGAGCTAAAGATTGAACAAGTTCTTCTCATTATGAACTTCTTCTTCTTTCTTCAGATGACGAGTTCTTCTCATTATGAACCTTAACTGGAAAAGATGATCCACCAGATGATGGATTTGAGTCTTTGTTAAAATCTTTGAAATTCCTGTTAAAATTTCAACAAGAATAAAAATGAATGAAAATGCATCTATTTTTGCAAATGTCTAAATATGATGCATGAATGTTAAGTTGTTTGATTTCAGATTGGTGAACTGAGTATTTCTTCAATTGTAAAAACCCAATAGATCTTTCTTCTTCGAATCAGAGAATCTATCATTTTTGACAAATATAGATGTGGATATAATGTCACACGACCTCTTGAGAATAAAACTTAATAGCATAGGCTCTTGAAAAGCTTGCATTCAGGCAACATATTGATTCTGATAACAGCTCATTTGATTATGAAGTGGCCTTTCAAGATGATTTCACAGATATCGATAGTTCTTCTAATACCAAAAAATCTTGAATTCTGATTCTGATGAGGAGAATAAACTGTTATACTTGACAAAAATGGGATTCTCAAAGGCTGAAGCTTCAATAGCCATGTAGAAATGTGGTCCAAACTCATCAATTGTAAAATTGATAAATTTTATATGTGCCGCTCAAATGACTAAGGCTGCTGATGCACTTCTTCTAGTAAAAGATAACTCAAAGAACACTTCCAGATGTTATGGTTGATTTTGTCCAATCAGATCAGATAACTCAAAGAACACTTCCAGAAGATGCTATGTTTTTGTCCAACCAGATCAGATAACTTAAAGAACACTTCCAGAAGATGCTATGTTCTGATCAACCAGATCAGATAACTCAAAGAACACTTCCAGAAGATGCTATGTTCTGTCCAACCAGATCAGATAACTCAAAGAACACTTCTAGAAGATGTTATGTTCTGTCCAACCAGATCAGATAACTCAAAGAACACTTCCAGAAGACGCTATGTTCTGATCAACCAGATCAGATAACTCAAAGAACACTTCCAGAAGATGCTATGAGCACATTCATCTTCCAAATTCAATGATTGGTTTTGCCAAACCAGATCAGATAACTCAAAGAACAATTCCAGAAGATGCTATGAGCACATTCATTTGTTCCATTTAATGTTTGGACTGGGATATCACAGTACTTATTCGATGTAAAGCCAGAATTTGTAGATTCGAAGCATTTTCCTGCTGTCACACTGAAAATAGGCTATATTCATAATCTGCCAATTAAGAACAGAGTTTCTCTTATTCTGCTTCCTCCATGTGCTGATGCTTTTCCATTGACAAAGAAATGATGGCCTTCTTGGAATCCAAAACAAAGTTGAACTGTTTATAAACATGTACAGGAAGTGCCAAATTAATAGAAAAGATTTGTAATGTTCTTGAAGCTTATGACAAAGAGCCACTTTCGAGTGTCCAGAAGTATGTTCTTGATGAGTGCTGAAAATGGAATCTAGTATGGGTTGGAAGGAATAAAGTTGCTCCACTTGAACCTGATAAGGTGGAAATGCTTCTAGGTTTCCTTAAAAACCATATACAAGGATCTGTATAGAAACATGTTTCCCAGTGATATCAATGTCTTGTTTCTTTTTGTTGGAATCAATGCTACAAAGGTTGCCTTTTATTGTCTTAGTATATCTTTGCAAACAGATGTGCAAGAACTGAATGGTGATCGGTTGGGGCAATTGATGAGTAGATTTGGCGGATTCGACCTCGTTGTCGGTAGCACCACTTATAACAATCTTGATGTTCATGGCTTTAAGCTAGTGATGATTTGCTTACTTTGTATTCCATGTATTCAAAAATATTAACATAAAGTGATATTCAGAAATCTTTAAATTATTTCAAAATTATGTTAATTCAATAGAAAAGAATAAATTGAATTTCCAAAAATAAATTGAATCTCCAATAAGTTGAACTTGAAATAGATAGAATTGTATTCAAAGTTCTGGCAATCATAAGAATAATAAAAATTCAAATGTCTCAACAAATTACAAGCATAAGTATTTCTAAATTAATCAAGTTGACACAATTTAGAGTAATGATGTAAACTTTTGTCTGGAAGATTTCAAACGTTGTCAAAATGCTTGTAGATGTGAAGTTTCTCCCAAACTGTCAAATCTTAAGAGGATTCAATTGCCAGATGCCTAATATCAAACTGCGTTTGAGCCGCCTTTTCAGGTTTTCAACTCAAATCCTTCCTTTGGTTACAAGATGCCCTTTGCGGGTTTTCACCTTGACCCTTTTCTTTTCCTATATTTTTTTTTCTTTTCTTCAAGCATAATATTTCTTGACAGAATCCGAGTTTATTGGATTTCTCAGAATTTTTCCATCCATTTCTGCCAAGATCAACGCTCCTCCGAAAAAGGCCTTTTTCACAACGTATGGTCCTTCCCAATTAGGCATCCATTTCCCACGGAAATCTTTATGTATAGGCAAGATCTTTTTTAATACTAGATCACCCTCTTGGAATTCTCTTGGATGTACTTTCTTATCATGAGACTTCATCATCCGTTTCTGATACATCTGTCCATGGCAAATAGCTTTCAATCTTTTCTCTTCAATAAGGTTCAATTGATCAACTCTAGCTTGGATCCATTCAGATTCATCCAATTTTGTTTCTCTCAATATTCGGAGCGATGGAATCTCAACTTCAATTGGTAAGACTGCTTCCATCCCGTAGACTAAAGAAAAAGGCGTTGCCCCAGTAGATGTTCGAACAGTAGTTCGGTATGCATATAGAGCAAAAGGTAACTTCTCGTGCCAATCTTTGTAGGTTTCAGTAATCTTTGTAATGATTCTCTTGATGTTCTTATTTGCCGCTTCAACTGCCCCATTCATCTTTGGACGATATGCCACTGAATTTGCATGTTTGATCTTGAACTGTGTACAAAGTTCGGTCATCATTTTGTTGTTCAGGTTCAGAGCATTATCTGTAATGATCCTTTCTGGTAGACCATACCGGCAAATTATCTCTTTCTTTATGAATTTACAAACTGTGGACCTCTTAATATTGGTATATGAAGCAGCTTCAACCCATTTGGTAAAATAATCAATTGCCACAAGGATGAAACAATGTCCATTTGATGCTTTTGGTGTGATTGCCCCAATGACATCTATTCCCCACATAGAAAATGGCCAGGGCGCTGTCATTACATGTAAAGGAGATGGGGGTACATGAATCTTGTCTGCATATATCTGGCATTTATGACATTTCCTTGCATAATCAATGCAATCTGTGTACATGGTAGCCCAATAATATCCATATCTCATTATTTTTCTGGCCATAGAAAGACCATTTGCATGTGTTCCACATATTCCACTATGTACTTCTTCAATGACGTTTCGAGCTTCACTGGTATTTAAACATCTCAACAGCATTTGATCACTGCTTCTTCTATACATAATCTCTCCATCAAGAAAATATCCAGCAGCCATTCTTCTCAAGGTTCTTTTATCAATTTCCGATGCATTTGGTGGATAACTTTGATTTTTGATATATTGCAGGATATCATGATACCATGGTTTACCATCTACCTCTTCTTCCACACTATAACAATGTGCAGGAATTTCATATACTTGCATTTTGATTGGCATCATATCAACTTTCTTGGTTGCTTGAAACATAACAGCTAATGTAGCCAAAGCATCTGCCATTTGATTTTCTTCTCGAGGGAGATAATTGAAAGTAACTTTCTCGAATTCTTTCACTAATTCGAGGGTAAAATTTCGATATTCCAACAATTTGGGATCTTTTGTTTCCCATTC
Source organism: Hibiscus syriacus (assembly GCF_006381635.1). Classification (NCBI taxonomy): domain Eukaryota; kingdom Viridiplantae; phylum Streptophyta; class Magnoliopsida; order Malvales; family Malvaceae; genus Hibiscus; species Hibiscus syriacus. Next base: position 83,199 of record NW_024061943.1, on the reverse strand, counting down.
TCCTCGCAATTGATACACCACTAAAGATGAATCTCCATATATCTTGAGAAATTTGATTTTTCTTTCTATAGCTGCTTTCAATCCCATTACACAAGCTTCATATTCTGCCATGTTATTGGTGCAAAAGAACTCCAGTCTACTTGTAAAGGGATAATAAACATTTTCTGGAGAAATTAACACTGCCCCAATTCCTCGTCCCAAAGCATTAGATGCTCCATCAAAGTAAAGCTTCCAAGTTGCAAATTCATCACTTGTTCTGACTTCTTCATTCATGGATATGCAGAACAAATCTTCATCGGGAAAATTGAAGTTCAAAGGCTGATATTCATTTGATACACGACTGGCCAGAAAATCAGCTATTACACTTCCTTTTATTGCTTTTTGGTTGACATATACAATATCAAACTCAGATAATAACATCTGCCATCTAGCCATTCTGCCTGTCAAAGCCGGTGATTCCATTAAGAACTTTAAAGGATCAAGTTTGGATATCAACCAAGTAGTATGGTATAACATATATTGTCTGAGTCTTCGAGTAGTCCACACCAAAGCACAACATAATTTTTGTATTGGTGGATATCGAACTTCACAATCAGTAAATGTTTTGCTCAGATAATAAATAGCTTTTTCCTTCCTTCCTGATTCATCATGCTGTCCTAGTACACATCCCATCGAATTTTCGAAGACCGTCAAGTAGAGAATTAATGGTCTATCAGGCATTGGTGATACTAAAATTGGGGCATTGGATAAGTATTTCTTAATAATATCCAAAGTTTCTTGACATTCTTCATTCCAAATTTCAGGATTGTTCTTTCGAAGTAATTTGAACACTGGATCACATTTGTCAGTCAATTGAGAAATGAACCGAGATATATAATTTAATCTCCCCAAAAAGCCTCGAACTTCTTTTTTTGTATTGGGCGGTGGAAGATCTTGAATTGCTTTGACTTTATCTGGATCAATCTCGATTCCTTTTTTGCTGACCACAAATCCCAAAAGTTTCCCAGAAGTTACCCCAAAAGTGCATTTAGCAGGGTTAAGCTTTAATTGATACTTCCTCAATCTCTGGAAAAGCTTTCTCAGATTTTGAATATGTTCTTCTTCCGTTCTGGATTTGGCAATCATGTCATCTACATATACTTCAATCTCTTTGTGCATCATGTCAAGAAACAAAGTTACCATAGCTCTTTGATATGTTGCCCCTGCATTTTTCAATCCAAATGGCATCACTTTATAACAGAATGTGCCCCACATGGTTATAAATGTTGTTTTTTCCATGTCTTCAGGATTCATTTTTATCTGATTATATCCTGAAAAGCCATCCATAAATGAAAACCATGCGTGTCCTGCTGTATTGTCCACCAACGTATCTATGTGGGGTAAGGGAAAACTATCTTTCGGACTAGCTTTGTTGAGATCTCTGTAATCCACGCACATTCGAACTTTTCCATTTTTCTTTGGTACGGGAACAATGTTGGCTACCCATTCTGGGTATTTAGCTGCCTGTAGGAAACCTGCATTGATTTGTTTCATCACTTCTTCTTTGATTTGCAACAACATTTATGGCCTCATTCTTCTGAGCTTTTGTTGGACCGGTTTATATTCTGGATTAATTGGAAGCTTGTGTATCACTATATCTGTGCTCAAACCAGGCATATCTTGATAGGACCAGGCAAAGATATCTTTGAACTCTTGAAGGAGATTTATCAATTCTTGCTTTATCTGGATTGTCAGAGTAGTGCCAATTTTCACCTCTTTTATTTCTTCATCTGTTCCCAAATTCACAGTTTCAACCTCTTCTTTGTGTGGTAGAATTTGTTTGTCCTCTTTTTCTACCAATCTTAATAGTTCAGTAGGAATATCACATTCCAGTTCATCTTCACAACCATTGATTTCTTCCAGACATATAGGCTGCTCTAAATTTATCACTGGATTAAATCTAGGAATAAACATGCTATTAACACTGTGACACCTGCAAATTTAAATCGGACATATTTACGAAAGAATATAGTAAATTTATGAAATGTAAAAAATGTAATAAAATGTAAAGAATGATTGCCATCTGAAAATTTTAAAGAAAGTTCCTTATATTTAACATAATTTCTTTTACAAGATAACAAAAAGTTTTCATATTTTTGAGCTAAACATAAAGATTAGTTCTGAATATTACTCTGCATTAATATTAAAAACTATAGGAAGATCCTCAGTGGTCCAATTGGTGAGTGTTTCTCCAGGAAGGCATGGTCGAATCATATCCAAGTACTTGCCAGTCTTGTTGTTATTCGTGATCATGTTGATAAATAATCCATTCATAGCTTCTTCAACTATGTCTTGATCTTTCGTCAACTTTTCTTCTTTAAAGGCTTCAACAAGCTGCTGTTCCACATTAATTGTTCCCCCTGATCTGAATGTTGTCTTCAATTGTGGGAAAGACATGTGTTTCCAAAGGATTTCTCCTCCTTTCAATTTTGCCTTTCTGTCTTCACATCTTCTTTTCATCTCTTTGTTCCTTTGCTGAAAATTGGGCTTAAACCCTAGCCCAAAATGGTCTTTTTTCATTTTTATACTGACAGGAACTGAAATCCCTTGAAGATTCTTTCCTAGACCTCTCCCAGTTTTAGCTCCGATGCCTAAAGTTTGTTGTACTGTCATCTTGGTGCAATCAGACAATCTGGGATATGGAATTTTCTTTCCTTCTGCAACAAAGGTTGTATTTACAAATTCAAGAGCTCGAAAAGAGCATTCAAGAGCCTCATCATTGGTGTCGATATATGGAACATCGCTTGTTACAGACGCAATGATTTCTTCTTCAGCATTGACGCATATTAGTTGTCCATCAACAACAAATTTCAATTTCTGATGTAATGAAGAAGGAACAGCTCCTGCTGAGTGAATCCATGGCCTCCCTAAGAGACAATTATATGTGGGGTGGATGTCCATCACCACAAAATCAATATTGTACACGACTGGGCCAATTAACAACGGTATTTCCATTTTCCCAAGCACTTCTTTTTGAGTACCATCAAATGCTCGTACCACATTCTGATAACTCTTCAGGTGTGATTGATCCAGAGGCATTCTTTGAAGTGTAACTAGAGGCATCAAGTTGAGAGCAGATCCATTGTCAATCAATACTCCTGGCAATACATGACCATGACAGTGTGTCGTGATGTTCAAAGCTCTTACTGATCCCATTCCGCCTTCTGGTATTTCATCATCTGTGAAGGTTATGTAATTGTCAGCGGCTATATGTCCCACAATCTGTCAAGTTTATTGAGGGATATATCTTCGGGGATAAATGTTTGATTGAGGATTTTCATCAAAGCATTCCTATGCGCTTCTGAATTCATCAAAAGATCAAGAATAGAAATTCTCGCCTGTTGTTTGTGTAGTTGTTCAACCACACTATACTCACTATGTTTCAAGAATTTCAAAAATTCTTGAGCTTGCTTTTCTGTCACAGGTTCATTGAATGCTGGAAGGGATTCATCTTCAAATACCTTCTGAGGTATTGACATGGCTTTTCCTTTTGCTTTCACTTGTTCTGAAGCATTGGATGTTTCGGGAGAGTAACATCTCCCACTTCTTGTAAAGAAACCGACCTCGCCCACTGCTTCAGACGTCGATGTAGTACTCAAATTCTGTATTTTCTCTTCTGTTTTATCTAGAGAATCAGGTCCTCCTACCATTGAAACATTGGTAGTATAATTCCAAGGTACCCTGCGGGTATCTTTGTATGGAAATGGTAGAGGAGTGGTAATAATTACTTTTGGCCTTATTGGTGCCGGAATCGTCGTAGATGATTTCACATTAATGATCACAGGATCACTTATTCTTTGACTTGGTTTAGAATCCTCTGATGAGCAAACATCATCTTCTTTTTTCCCGGGTTTTTCTTCAAAGAATTCTATTTCTCTGTTGTTCATCAATTTTTGCACCAAGTTTCTAAACTCAGGACATAATTGAATTTTATGCCCTTTCTCCTGATGATATTCACAATAATTCTTGCCTTCATTCTGCTTTGGCCTGAATTGTTGTGGAATTATACCGGCTAAAGAAAGCTGTTGGAATATCCAAACAAATGGAGATTTAATTTCAGAAATGTCAGTCTTTGCTTTCTTTCTGTACTCTTCCTGAATTGCATTCACGTTTTTATCTCCATGATTTGGCAATGGATGACTTGATGTGGATGGTGTATTAAATTCCAACTTCCCAGTGTTGATCAAATTTTGAACCACCCTTTTGAATGCTAGACAGTTTTCAATAGAATGTCCTGTAATTCCTTCATGGTAAACACAGTGTGCCTTTGTATCATACCAAGGAGGGAATGGTGGTTGTATGGGAACCAAAGGGTAGGGCCGTATAACATCTGCTTTTAACAGCGAATCATAGACCTCTGCATATGGTACTGGTAAAGGTGTAAAAGACAACCTTTCGTTTTCTTTTCGAGATCCTCTGGACTCTGCTCGATTAGTGTTTGTTTCCTCTTTCTTAACCCTTGGCTGGGTTATTGTAACACTTTTCGATGAATCCTTGCTGTAAGAATTGGCATTGTTGACTTCATTCTCCTTTTTCCGGTACGTAGGTCTTTTGGAACTAGACCCATCACTTGATTCAATCTTGCCACTTTTCAAGACATTTTCAATTAATTCTCCAGAAATGACCAAATCCGCAAAATTTCTGGTTGCATTCCCCATTAGATGGTTTAAATAAGGAGCCTTCAATGTATGGACAAACATCACTGTGGCCTCTTTTTCTGACAAAGGTGGTTGAACTTGGGCCGCAGTGTCACGCCATCTCTGGGCATACTGTCTGAATGTTTCATTATTCTTTTTCTCCAGGTTTTGGAGAGTCCATCTATCAGGGACCATGTCTGTCACATGGCGGTACTGCTCTAAAAATGCTTTAGCTAAATCTTTCCAGGATCTAATGTTGGCTTTGGTCAATTGAGTATACCATTTTAAAGCCGGTCCTGTCAAACTATCCTGGAAGCAGTGAATTAACAATTTTTCGTCCTTCACATATCCTGCCATTCTTCGACAAAACATAGTAATGTGGGATGAAGGGCATGTAGTACCGTTATATTTATCAAATTCGGGAGCTTTGAACTTGATAGGGAGGATTAGGTCTGGAACCAAACTCAACTCACTAGCATCAAATCCATAGAATGATTCAGTTATTTCTACTGATTTCATTCGTTCTTCTAAGTTCTTGATCTGTCTGGTCAGTTCTTCATTTACTTTTTGTTTCTCATTCAGCTCATTCAAATCTGGGATCAAATGCTCAGTATTAAGATCCCCTATTTTCACATCGGATATAAGCGGATTTTTGCTTGAAGATGCAGGATCTACTTGTTGATCCTCATGTGGTTTAGCTTCTTGTAATGCAGATGTACGAGCATTGATTTGTATAGGGGTAGTACCAGAGTGATAAATTGGTTCTGGTGAAAAACCTAGAGGATATATGGGTTCTTGATCGAAAGATACAGGATTTTCATGCATTTTTCCACTGATAGCCTGCCTTTTAAACATGTCCTCTATCTTCTTCATCATACTGTCTTCTGAATTTGCAATACTGGCTTCAATTTTTTCCAACTTCATTCTCATTTCTTCTTGTTCTTTATGATGCTGTTCCTCAATACGCTGTATTTTATCCTCCATAATTCTCTTAGTAGCTTGTCTAGTACTGTAGTGATGTAGTATTTCTCTTTTGGCCAGAGTAACTGCGATTGAAAAATCTTTTAATATTATTTTTTCAAATTTTAATTAATGAATTTTAACTTAATAAATAATAATTCATAGCGAAAATTGTGAAATGAATGATGAATGTATGCATGTATGTAAAAACATTGATCCCAAAAAGTTAACTGTCATAGAACAACTTTCATCGGCATACAAAAGTTTCTTTATAATAGTTCATAACTACAGATAAGGCGTAGCTTTCCTATTAAGCTCTATAATTTCTTTCATTAACCATGACACCTTCTTTCCACATCTAGAAACTGGATCAACTTGATGCTCAATTATTTTGGCTTCAACAGCTAGTTCCCCAACATATCTGGCAACTTCGCTCATTTGTACCATGGCCTCGAACACCATATTACTTCTTTCTTCACTTCTTTCAACATAAAACTCAGTTGACTTTTGCCATTGTTCATTTGTTCCTTCAAGAGTTTGCTCTAACTCAGTGATTCTGACTTGGCAATTGTGCAGAATTTTTTCAAGATCTCTAATGCGTCTTCGCAGTGAAGCATTTTCCTCATTACTTTCTTTGAGATCATTAGGTCCTAGACGAACCTTTTCTTGAAACAATGATTCTTCAAGTTGCAAAATGTAAGCATTAAACTCTGAGTTTTTGTTTCTAGACTGATCCAGATCCTCTTCAAGTTTTGTTCGTGCTTCTTGCATTCTTTGATTAAGCTTCTGGATTTGAACATCTTTGTTTCTGCATCTTTGCATCCAATTGCTAGCCATTTCTTGTTCTACCTCAAGTCTGGTGTTGAAATTTTTTCTTTCTAGCTCCCATTTTTCTTTTTCAACATTGGATTCTTCCATCTTTTGACCTCTGACTTCAAGCTCAGCAATCAACTGGTTCATTTCAGATTCAAATCCCTTGAACATGCTATTTTTCTCGCCTTCAAATATGTCATTCTTCATCTCTTCTAAATCTTTGGCTCGATCCCTTTCTCTTTGCATTTCATTCATGATCTCGCGGTGTTCAGCCTTGTGTTTTATAATTCGCTCTCTTCTGTCAACCTCGAAATCTTCCATTTTTTGCTTTCCTTTTTCCAGGCTTTTGAGTAGACGGCTATTCTTCCCTTTTAGATCTTCAACTTGTCTTTTCTCAATGTTCAATTCTCTGGTCATCTGTACCATTGATTGGCTGGGTCCTGATGCTTTTCGGGATTTGTATAACTCCTGGTAATCTTTCTGTAAGGCTCTGTACTCATCCTCACCTTTTTCTTTATCTTTTCTCAACATTGCACATTGTGATGAATGAAAGTCAATGTCAACCCCCAACATAGCTTTATCTTGTCTCATTTGCTCTAATTCTTTCGACCAGCCATCTCTTTCTGCTTCAAACTCAGCTCTCAAGATTTCAATCTCTGATGGAACCACCTTAATGCGATCTTCCATAGAGATATCCTCATTTTGATCTGGTAGAGGAATATTTTCGTTTTTTCTGACAGATCTCCAATCTTCGTAATCAGGAGTTAGCATTTCTTTTGCTGCTTTAGCTCGGATACAAAAAGTTGTTTTCCAAGCTGTAACGGCTTCCATGATATTTCTTTTATAATTTTTGCTGTGGAATGCGAACTCAGACGACTGTAGTCCAGCAGTGACAGGTACAAATTGACGACCTTCATACTGTCTTATAACCAGAAGTGGTGCATATCCAATTCCTCCCCATAATCCGAGCAGCATTATCCAGTTGTAATCACCACACCTGTAAAGGAATTCTCTTTGGATTTGCCACGGGGCGCGCCAAACAACGTCATTGCTTTGCAGATTTCGAAAGGCATTAATCCACATATCTTTCTTAATTTCTTTCGGCCATTCCTGCTCTAGAAATTCTTTTAATGGTGAATAATCCGTATTAAAGCGTTGGTATGAAACCTTTTCTGTTCTCCAGAAATGACTACGGATCCAAACATATAACAACTGAGTACACCCTGAGAATCGTCCACCTCCTAGCCTTCTGCAAGCATTTAACGATCTGAAGGTTTCTGCTAGGATTGCAGAAACAGGATTAATCTTCTTCGGTAGCTGTTCAAACAAGTCTACCACTGCAGCTTCAATATATCCCAATACTTTTGGGAAGATGACCATGCCATATATACCCAGAGCAAATAGATCGAATCGTACTTTAATATCTGGATGGCTCTGAATAAGTTCTCTGATGTTGGTCCAAGCAATGCCTTCGCTTTCACCTTTTTGTTTTGTACGGGATGCTACCCATTCTTCTCGTACTCCGGCAATTTTTGCTAATTTAACTCGGAAGGGTTGAGTTTTAATCGACTTTGAATAGATTCGATTCTCCAAAGCCCCTTCGGTATGTAGCAAAGTTGTGTATTCTTCAATAGTAGGGACCAAGTCCTCCTTATTGAAAGTGAAGCAATTGTACCCTGGATTCCAGAATTGAACTAAGGCTCGGAGTAATTCATCATCAACTTCTACATAGAGCAGATATGGGATGTCTCCGTAAGTCTGATAAAACTGCAATTTTTTGTTTGAATCCCAACTTTCCCAAATGCTTCGCAAATCTTGCATATCATTTCTTTTTAGTGAAACTGAAGCATAACTGGCCAAGTCAGATACATAATCATCCTGCAGACTGTTTCCTTCTTGTCTTTGTAAATCCTCAGCCCACTGTCTTACTTCTGAGTTTAGAATTATTTGACTTGAACACTTTTTATCCATAGATGAAGGCTTTCCAATGAGACAATTAACACAAGGATCAATGTCTTTTATCCTGTATGATGCAATGCAAACAGAAAAATAAAGAACACACAAAAAAGAAAATAAATTAGTTTACATAATAAAGAAATTTTACATAAATATTCTTCATTTAAACATGCTTTTCTAAATTTAAATAATTTAAATAAACATGTAATTTAAAGAAAATAAATAAACTAACATGAAAGACATAATTCATTTCTCCTGTGTGTACACCTATTTTGGACAAAATTTCGGCATGACTTTGGATTGGAAGAGTTTCTAAGGTTTTTTATATGCAAGGTTTCAGATCTAAGAATAAAGGTACCCGAATTGTCCTTGTTAGTGCCCCCTTGGGTTGCTAACCCTCAATCCTAATCCATTACAGACTAAAGTGGATCGAGTTCAATTCGAGGGGATACATTTCTCTATATCTGACACGGAGAATAAATTCTCACGAAGACATAGAGCATATGAACCCCGGAAGTTATTTGCTAGGTCTGACACGGAGAATAAATTCTCACGAAGACGTCGCTTTCACTCCCACTTAAAAGGGACAACTCAATTATAGAGCTTTATGTTATGCAATGCAAGTGTTGTGTGTGAGGAGAAATGCTCAAACCTTTGACTGAAAAATAAATAATGAAATAAAATACTTACAAATAAAATAAAACATATAAATATTATAATAATAAATAAATAAAAATTTGAAAAGAAAGAATTAAAAATTAAATATATTAACTTTTAATTTTTAATTAATAGAGACAATTTATAATTGATTTTTAAAAGTTTGACCAGTCCCCAGCAGAGTCGCCAAGCTGTCGTAACCGGTTTTCGTCCGGGCACGAAATATTTATTTTGGCGGGGAAATTGATGTTAATAAATAATTTTTGAAAATAATTTGAGAGTCGCCATCGGCCTTTTGGGTCAGGTAGGTCGAATACCTAAAAATTATTTTTTAAAAGAGTTTTAAAGAAAACACTAATAAAAAAAATGAACTGATCTGCGTTTTATAACCAAAAATTCGTTCTTTTTAATAAAAAGGGATTCGTGGTCGGTTACGTTTAGGGAAGGATTAGCACCCCTACAACGCCCAAAATTGGTACTTTTTAATTATAAATTGTCTCTATTATTTAAATTTAAAAATTCAAAAAAATATATTTAATTTTTATTATTTTCAAAATTATATAAAAAATATTTATTTATTTAAAAATATCCAAAAAGAACTTCTAGGTGCCTTAAGACAGCTCTTTTCTTTGATATTGATAAATAATATTATTTAATTTTTAATTTTAAAATATCAGAATAGGACATCCAGTTGTATTAAGACTGTCCTTTTCTTCTTTTTATTAAGATAAATATTTAAAAATTACTATTTATTATATATATATTTATGAATATATAAAAATATTTATTCATAAAAATAAAAATACTATTAAAACAATATATTTAAAAAACAATAAAATAAAAGAAAACATATAAAATAAATGACTAAATTAAAGTAAAAATAAAATTAAAAGTCTAATTCATAATTAATCAAAATTATGGGGATCAAATATGTTATTTTCTGATTTAATGATTTAGTGACTAAAATAAAATTATCTAAAATTCGAATTTTATAATAAAATAAATTAAAAATATAAACTAGGGATTAAAAAATTATTTATGGAAATTAATGGATCAAATCTGTAATTTATCCTAAATATATTATTTTAATATGAAGGACTAAAATAAATTAAATTAAAATTCGAAGACCAAATTAAGAATATTATAAATTTAATTTAGTGACTAAAATGTAAATTTTACAAATCCGGAGGACTGCGGACGGGGTTTAACTATTTCATAATTACGCGTATAGTCCTTCCCGAAACGACGTCGTTCGGGAAGGACTATAAATAGTCCAAACCGGCTGGCCCGAAGGGCCAGCCATTTCATTTCTTTTTTTTTCTCTCTCTAGCAGAGAGAGTTTTAAAACTCTCTGCCTTCTCTCTAGCTTCCCTCACCGGACGGCAACCGTCTGCCGCCGTGACCATCACCGCCGGCCACCGCATCCGGTGGCCGGAAAAATTTTTCTTTACACTAATATATAGATCGGACCGTCCTAAGGACGGTTCCGATGTTATTTTTCGTTAAACAGCTCCTAATCGGAGCAAATCTTGAAAAATACCTTCGGTTTGCGAAGGTTTGCTGTGGAGCGTGGAGGCGCGTGGTTACTCCGGTGGTGGTGTATCTTTCCTCGGTAAGTCTCTTCTTCCTTTTTCTCTCTTTTTTCTTCTGGTTCTTTGCTGCTGAGATCTTTGGTACTAGTTTGTTGTCTTTTTTTTTCTCTGTATTTTTTTTCTGTTTCTGTCTCTTCTTTCTGTTTCTCTCCGTTTTTTTTTTCAGGTGGGATGGTGGCTTTTATAGCCACCACCGTTGTAGCCGTCGGACCGGTCCGAAGAAGGGCTCTCGGTGAGTCACCGGACTACCAGTGGTGACTCACCGAGTAGCCATGGCGTGGACGGCTGGTATGATCTTCTGGAGCCTTCATTCGGGACGTGGCAGCGGCGGAGGCGGCGAGAAGACTGTCGGCAGCCGCGTGGAAGCTGGGGCGGCGCCGCGTGGCCCTAGGGTATCAAACCCTAGGGTTTCTCTCTGGAACCATGTGGACCGTTGGATCGTGCCAGATCCAACGGTTGTGATGAGGCGGCTGAGGATGATTAGGGTTAGGAAACCCTAACTGGAAACCCAAATATTTAGGGTTTCCGGTTGGATTTGGACCGGTTTCAGTTGGTTTGTAACTGGGCCGGTTGAATTGTAATTGGTTTGTAATTTATATGTATTTAATATATTTAATATAAATTAATAATAATAATAATAATAATAATAATAATAATAATAATATGGATAAAAAATTAATATCTTCAATCTCGACTTGTGTATTTATCCATATGCATTGCGATTGGAGTTGTCCAACTCCTTAGTATTAGGGGATGCCAAATTTTAATAAATTATATTAAAAAATTAAAGATGTAAAATTAAATTAGAAAATACAAGTATTACTATATGAGAATTTAAAACTTCAAGGAGATACAACTACCTCTATCACCCCTAGAAAATGTGATTTTCATTTATGTTAAATGAGTTGATAATGTTCAAACTTAAATGTGGAAGGATTGAAAGAAGAATAAAATATATCGAATTTAAGGTATGCTTTATCTTTTAGGCTAGGTTAATGGTTGGTGGTAAAGATGAACCTAAGCAAAAAGAAGCATGGCGGACTTTGCTTATCGAATCCTCAGGCTAATGTTGGAGTAGCTGGCGTTGCTGTAGTCTGCAGGGCAAGCAATAAGCTTAGCTTTATATGCAAACAGATAGCAGGCTCGACTATCTTTTTCTTCATAGAAAATCCCAACGATATGCCTTCCTCGTGAAACAAAAACTGAGTTATTGGACCACAAATTCACAGCAACGCAGCCAAGAAGGCAAGATACCAGCAGTAGATTCGCATGCCGCTTGCGACGATACGTCATACGCCAAAACCCTCAGTTCACACTTCACAACCCTATATTTCGCCCTACCGTTTTGGACAGTACCGGCCCTTTGTTTTTAGGATAAATAGGGACCGACTCTTTTTTGTTGCAGTGGATTCAATAATTACGGAAGTTTCCATAGCGAAACATAGCAGTATTGTGGGTCTTGACGATCAGTGATTACTTATACTTACCCCCAATGTTGTTGTTAGCTTTGGTCAGTTAATGGGCCTTTTCGTTTTACTCAAAATGCGTACAGCTATGCCCTACCTATCATATGTCTTCTCCCTCAAACATGTTGAAAAGCAAACAAAGCATCTTTTCTGATTTAAGACAAAAACTTGTGATTAGGGTCAATAATCATTGATCAATTCATCCATCCTACACTCCAAAGGGAACACTAAGACACATGCATCCAAATTAATAGAAGGGGTATGAACTATGAAGTTATGCTTTATATAGGCTGTTTGTTTTTTTTAAGAAATTCGCTAGTTTTATTAAAAATAAAAAATATTCAAAATTACAATGAAGATTTATAAGCATAACCATAAACTTAAAATATAATTATGATATTTTCCCATTACCATTGAGACAAAAACTAGCCACCTAGATCATAATGACCAAAGAAGGAAAAGGTTAAAAAATATAACCAAAAAATTCAAATAAAATAAAGACACGAATAAATCTGATTGTATCGATAAACGAACCATAAAATAGGATGAAACTACTAAAAAATAACTGATAAATCACAAATTAGAGTAAAGCGACATTAAAAAACTATCTACGAACACAAAACGCGTATCCAAATCAATTATGGGTCCAAAGCAGGGAAATCATCATGATAACAATTAATTGTCATCTTGATCAGTCATGACGATATCAAATACAACCCTGAGAAAAAAGATAAAAAAAACAATGAAAAAAACCGAAAGTTACCAAAAAGTAAAGAAAAAATGTTACAAAATAAGAGATAAACGTGTCATAAAGGTAAAGAACATGTCACAAATATATAATCATTCTTATTAAAAAAACTAAAAAAAAAATAACTGACGGCGATAATCAACATTAAAATTGATGTCATCGCCGATTAAACAAAATTAAAGGAAAAAAAAAGTTAAATTAATGTCTTTTAAGAAAAAAAAATAGTGTAGATTTTTATATAGGATGTTTGTTACTTTCTCCGATTTAAAATTAAAATAATACAAACGAGATTAAAAAAATGTTCAGGCATATCTTATTATAATCATTTTTTTCCTGGCTCTGTGGGGAAACGATGTCTTGTCAATGAAGAATTTGGTACCATATCCTCCGATTGGATCTAATTTATGATGATGAGAGTTGACCAATTTCAAGTCGTATCAACCATGCAGCGGCCCACATGTTAATGTCATGTCCGGCTAGTGTCATTCGCTAGAATCAATGTTAGAGAAGTTCCACCGTCCCACCAAATTAAGCAACAAATAGTTTGAATAATGACATAACATATTAGATCTTTTGAATAGATCTTTTGAATAATGTTAAAGGTTTAAATTTTAGTGTTTGTAAATAGAATAAATTAAATTGAGAGGATTTCTTTTGTCTCTATAGTACTTGATTTGAATTAGTTGATAAATAGATCAGATCCTAATGATTAATTTATAACCTCTAAATATGAGTTTGATTAATCCAATTCATAATTATATTTAGTGTAGGATTTAAAATTTTTCAAAAGATAGAAATTTAAAAATTTTAATATATATATTTTTTAAAATATTGGATGTATAAATTTTTATATTTTTTCCCTTCTCTTTAATTGATTAATTATTTTTTTATATTTTTTAAATAATAAAAATAACTTTTCTCCTAAAGACCTAATGCATCTGTAACTGATTATACTATTAAATAAAACAAAAGTTTTTTTTTGGAAGGCTTATTAAAATAAACGTTTGGATGCTACTCATATAGCTTCTTTAAAAAAATGTTGTATATTATTGACACGCGTCGTTTTTCGTGTTAAAATAATTCATTTCTTTTCAAATAATATTTAAAAGAAATTAAATGCAGTAAATGAGAAGTAAGGGTCGATCTCACATAGACTAAGAGAACTCCCTGATTTATTCTTGATTTAATATCTTAGCCTAGAGGTAAATGGAGCAATGTTTAAGTAAAATGAGGGGGTTTGTAGATGAAGAGAATAAAAGTAAAATAAAAACAAGAGTAAAGATGATTAAAAAGAAAGGTGAAAGATGATTAAGAAGAGGATTAAAAAAATTCAAAATGGTAAAATCATCCTTGGGTTGTCGCTTTGATTCAATTTCCTCGGATCATCGAAAATGGTTTTTTAATTCGGGATTCACGTCGGTTACTTTTCTACAAGGATCAATCATTGTGACTATGCTTTGTATACCAAATACCAAAGTGCAACCTTTGATCCCGGTTTTGGAAATCAATCTAATCAACATCAATTGTTGTAGACCAAGATCCAGTTGAGTTTGTAAAAGACCAACTCGAATTATGTTGTTTCAATAATAACATATTTCGATCTCAATTTCTCTCTTAGGAATCAATTTGCTAAGTGTAAGTCGAATGTTCTTTCAATAAGTTGATCATTCCTCTCATACGGTTAATCGCAACAACATCCTGACCAAGGTCAATCTTTGGTTTTGAAGATTGTTTTGATTTTTGAAAATAAGCGCAATAAATCGAGAGAGATTTCCGAAGTTATTCAAGTACTTTTTAAACTTTCACGTTGGAATTGAATCATTGCTTTGACCATCGGTTTAAAAGAAAGTTGGCTAAGCATAACAAAAGTCATACTTAGCATATTAAAAATAAAAGTTTTAAAGTAAAAATAAAGAAAATGTGAGTAAGAGAAAAAAGAAATAAATTTTATAAAACATAAATAAAGAACTTCAAGATTCGATTGATGATTCTTTAGGCTCACCCAAAGAGGATATTTATAGCCTTTGGAAACCCTAGAAATGCTAAAAATAATCATAAGAAAATACAAAAGATAAATTCTAAAAAGATAATTCCTAAACTTGAATTTAAAATGCTTGAAATGCTCCAATCGTCCATCCATCTTCTAGAATAGTTGACTGGATGTTGACTATATTTTCTAAAAGTTGTTGACTCACTGCCATGTCCGCATTTCCTGCCCAATTTCATGCTCAATTTCATGTCCATTGTTCCAACCTTGATTCCAAAACAAAAAGTGTAATTTTTAAGTCTTTTAAACACATTTTTCAAAAGTTATTGTCCTGCACATAAATCATGTAAAAAGGTCAAAATCAACAATAATAATGAACAACCAATGAGTATTTGAGCATAAAATGTTGCACAAAATAAACACTAGTCAATTATCCTTACCATAATATTATTCGTTGAATTTGGGACTATTAGTCGACAATAAATATATTTAGATATGAGAACCTTGTGCTATTTTTTAAAAGGAGATTTGTAAAATATTTTCTAATAAGATAAAATGTCAAAATTTAAGAAGATTGAAACTTGAATGGACATAAATAAGATTTTTTTTGTCTATTAAACACCATAAATTTAGTGATATTTTAAGTAAAATTGATTACAATTGAATTCTTAGATAATAAGAAAAAAATTAGAATGTTTTTTTGGTTAAATTTTGTCAAAGGAAAATAATTGTATCTAGGTAAGCAAATTATTTTTCAAATTACGAGCCCCTTAAACTTTAAACCCTTGTGAGGTACCACATGCTACACTTGCTAATAAACATGTCTGGTTATCGTACATCTTTTTTAGTATATCTTTCATGTTAGTAAATTAATAAGTTGTTATATTGTTTATAATGATAGTGATATATTAAAAATGTGTATGAATTTATAAGGTGAACTCAATAATAAAAGAAATATTGTTTTAAAGGATTTAAATTTGAGTAATTATATTTGTAGAATATATGTATTATTATATATCAAAAAAATTCTAAACAAATATTATCTCTTATAGCTACTCTAAACTATTCAATATATATATATATATATATATATTATTTTGATTAAAATTTATGATTATATATAATTCTTTAGAAAATTGTAATAATAGAAGCAATAATGAAGTTGGATTGGAGAGACGTATCCGTTATATAGATCAATTAGGTTCGAAGGCATTAAAATGAGTAATTAATTGATGACGAGTAGGTACTTCTAGATATGCCGAAATCAAATTTTTTTATATGCTAATGCATTGAATTGGTAAATTAATTGTAGGATACATAATCAACTAAGTTTGGCAGCTTTTATGGTTACGAAATGGCCTTGGGATTTAAAACCATTAATCATAAATATTTCGTGTTACTAAGGTTAAGGCAGGAGAGGCACCCTGCCCGTTACATTAACTTTCATACATTGTCTCACCTTGCTTTGCCTAATTGAATTTCACTAATAAATGCATTAATGCTTATTTATAGTAATATTGTATTAAAAACTATTCAAAGATGAAAATATTATTATACAATAATTTTTTAAAAATTATGTCATCCGTGACGGATTCAATAATATTTTTAGGATGAGCACACATATATATTAATCACATAAAATTTTTATACATAATAGACACAACTAAATTTCAAGGTGGACACAATTTAAAATATATAATTATCCAAAGAAAATTTAGATTTTAGGATGGACAGTTGCTTACTTTAAATCTTTAATCCACCACTGCATGTCACATAGTAGTTACTAGTTAGAAAAATTATGTATTAATTTTATCATTATACCACATACTATTCTTTCCCCAACCCATATATACCATAATTGTGTTAATTTATTGTTATTATTTTTATAAAACATTCGAAACCCTATTCCGAATTTAAGAAACAATTTGATTTACCAAGGCTGTTTATACTATTACGAGGATTTAGATTTCCATAATGTTCTAGTCTAAGTTATATAATAGAACAAGAAGAGGTTAATTATATAGTCAATGATAACACTGATAGAAATCTCACGCGTAATAGTTTTTTTATCCTAGTTCTTCCCTTTATATAATCATCAATGAGAAAGTTAAAAACACTAGTTCCGACGTATCAAACAAGAAACTTTAAAGTGAGAAATAAAGCGAACTTGGTAAAAACTGTCGATTTATGCGATATTTTCGCTTAATGACGAAGAGACATGGCAAAGTAAATTGCACTTCTATATTTCATGCTAATGGAAATGATGCAGCATCCACAATTGTGGAGCAAAACAACTTTTGAACTACCGATGTTGTCTACTATTTGTTTTCATTCAAAAACCATGTTTTAATAGCTTGGAATTATTATCATGTAGTGTAAATTTTTTAAGTCATTAACTACACATATATAACTTATAGTAGTTTTTCGAACCTGACACTTCTAAGGAGATTAAAGCTCCCTTTTACCATTGAAATGCCTCATTTGTTCAACAATATAAAATCAAATTTCAATATTTGTAAACATTTTCTCCATCGTCAGAATGTGACCTACATCATTGGGATCTACGGAAATATATGGAAGAAAAGGTGCATCTAGGTCAAGTAGGGCTATAAGTGCATTTATTCCATTGGCATTCATACTAATATTGGTTATCCTCTATAAAACCCTACATGAAATTCATACTAATATTGGTTATCCGCTATAAAGCCCTACAAACTTTTACAAGTAACATTTGTTTCACCGACATTATAATTATTTCTCCTATTTCTAGATATTAGCAACGGCAAGGGGGGCAACGCTAGCCATTATTCGTTTCATGATCTTGAAGAATCCCCAATTCCAAAAGATAATGAAACTAAGAGGAACGAAAACAACACCCAGTTAAAAGAGTTGGTCGCTTAAAAAAGGTGCAAAATCTTCGAGATTGAGTGATCAGAGCCCATGTTTTAGAATCAGAAGCTACAAAACTTAGGAAAGTTACTTCATATTTCAGTTTCTCCACCCCATGTGATAATTCGACAAGCCTAGCAAACAGAAGCATCTCTATACATATCCAATAACACCTTGCGTACCTTAGCCTACATCATCAATCTCAGACTAAATATAACATAAATCACATGCATATGTTTGCAGAGAAGCAATAAATTTATCGGCTAATGAGCAAAGGTATGATTTCCATTAGAGGGTCGCACAACCCATGCACGTCTATTCAAGCTGTTGTCTGATTTTTTTTCATGCTTAATATATTTATGCGTATGAAAGTTGATGAATACACGTATAAATACGTACATTATCTGTCAAAAAGGAAAATAGGGAGATTTGCCAATGCATGAAATACTAGTAAAGCTGCATCTTGCACCTTCTTTCTTTCTTTCTTTTTCTATATTTAGAGAGGTTTAAAAATTAATGAAAAGGGGTTTTGAGAACTCTTCGTTTCTGCCCTACACGAACCCTATTTTTTCTCGTCCCATTTTTGTGCTACCAAACGGCTAAATGGGAAAAAGTGGCTTCGAGTTCAACAACAGCCAGAAAGCAAGCAAATTGAAGATCAATCAACAACCCAACAAAGCTAGAAACAAAAGAAGAAGAAGCACACATCCACATGCTACACTAAGTACACTCAAATCGAAAAACATAAAAATAAAATAAAGTTTACTACTAGTACTACTTATCTATCGTATAAAAATAATTATTGAAATTCGAAAAGAAAAACCAACATCCCCCATATCATATGCATCTTCAGTTTCTATTCTCATTTAAATTGTATGCTGTCTAGTTCGGTGGATGTTAACATTTAACATACTAGTAGCTAGCGAAAAATACCAATGATAACGATGAATCTGACAAGTGAAAGGTTTCTGTTAAAAGGAAATGTCTCCTCCGATAGAGAGAGAAAGAGAAACATGGCGTAAATCAAGACCTTGGAGGTGGGAAGAACTGCGTACCAGCAATGAAAGCGTTAAGTGGAGCTGGGTAGACCGAAGGGTCCAGCATATTTGTGCCTGGATTGCTCGAAGTAGAAACTGGGGTTGCCGTGGCAGCTGCTGCTGCTGCTGTTATGAGATTAAGTTGCTGAGAGCTTTCACCGCCACCGCTGTAACGATTTTCAGGTCCTTGATCGTAGAGAATTCCTTTGAACACATGCCCGGCGATACTAACGGCCGTTTGATAAGCGAACTCCTCGTCTACGTCGTCCATTGCGCTTACTTTCACACAGCGAAACACTGCTTGTGAACTCACTTCGGGAGGGAATTGGCCCAGTTCCAACCCTAATTTTTTCATGGTGTAAAAACTTAAATAAAATGAAACGAAACGAAGAGCAGAAAGAAAGAGAGGCTTGATTTGAATTATTTCCGAATATTATGGGAATTCTTCGTCAGTTTTTCAAGCAAATAGTGGCAGAAATAATGGAAAAAGGAAGAAAAGAAAAAGGAGAAGTAGCAAGTAGGTGGGTTGGGTGGCTATGGAGGTGGACTAGCTCACACGCAAATGATATCGATTCCTCAAAAATATTACAAGAAATTAAAGTTTGTCTTGCTTAAGTTAGCAACACAGGGTTCTTGAAAATCCACAATCCTAGACCTATATCCAACATTTCTTTAAAGAACCCATCAATCCCGCTTTGATTTTTCATCTGTTTTTGTTTTGGCTGTCTTTGTTTGTATTGTAAACTACAAGATTTACCTGATGTGGTGGGGGATAAACGAGTACAGGCAAGAGAGGGAACACCTTGATTCTCTCTCTGCCTTTTCGGGATCTCTCCTCGAAACTGTTGTTGCCCTTCTTGTTGCAAAGCTGCGAGCTGCTGTTGCCTCTCCCGCCTTTTAGCCGCGGGAATCCAAGTACTCTTAACGTGCGTTTGGCACTGAAACCCTCGGCTTTTGCAACAAGTCCTGCACCTCAAATGTTCACAGTCTTTCTTAGCTTGGTTCCCACAATCCTGGCAGTTCATCCCTCCTTGCCTCATAACCGTGAGCCCAGCCGATCTAAAAGACGACTCATCGGATAAGTTAAACCCAGTGGTTCTTCGACTAGGTCCCGCTCCAAACGAGTAGTTGCTTACGTTTTGCTGTTGTTGGTAATAATACTGAGGCCATATCTCAAACCCTTTGTTGCTGTTGTAGATCTCATCGTTCCTATACAAATACAGACTCTCTTCTTTATCTTCTCCTTCTTGTTTGTTTGTTGCAGCTGCTGCTGCTACCCCTTCTCGTCCACCTAGATAGAAGAAGCCAGCCATTTGTTATACACGAAATCTGAAATCCTCCTCAATTTGGGCCAAAAATCCATAGCAGAAACACCCTATTTAGTGTCCCCCTCTCAACCCCACCCAGATCACTAGTGTGCTGAGCTGGTTTTTGGATTTTCCTTGAGGGTCTTTATGTGTTTCAATGGTAGAAACTTTTTCTGGTGGGTTTTTAAAGGCCACTGTTAGTCTATAAGTGTTTGTTGGGGGTTTCGTTTTGACCTCACCTTTGTTGTTTCTGCTCTGTCTGACCTCTGGAGTGGCTAGATTTTTTAAGTACAGAGCCTGTTTTCTTGAACAATCTTTGGGGGGGGGGGGGGATTTAGAGGTTAAAAGTGAAAAATTGTTGAGATTTTCTTTTAGGGTAAAAATAAAATAAAGGAAACAAGGATGGTTTAGCCTTGGATTTGGTCCTTTCCCTTTTGCTTTCTCTATCCCTTCAATTCCTAGCAATAATGGCACGGAATTTAAACCCCTGCAACGCCGCCATGAGAACTGCCCTCCAGTCTTCACTCATTTATGTAAAAACCACCTCACTCTCTCCTTCAAGCAAGGCTTCAACCCTTCTCAATTATAACAAGGGTAAACTATTGTTTTGGTCAATTTATTTTCATGTTTTTACACTTTTTCTTACAAAATTCATAAACATATATTTTAATCACTTTTCGATAGTTCCATGACATGACATTACCTTGAGCTTCAGGTGAAATATCATTTTGACTATTAAACTAGGGGTGTTCATTAATCGATTAAAATGAAATAATTGATTTTGTAGTTAATCGGTCAATTAATTTTAATTTTTATCGGTTAACCGATCGAATAGACCAAACTTTGTTCAGTTCAGTTGAAAATTTTGATTCGGTTAATAGTTAAAGGTAAAAAATCGGTTAATAATTTTTAGCCAGTTCGATTAGGTCGGTTCGATGAACGGACCAATTGAACACCCCTTCATTAAACTAGAGATAAAATATCAATTTAAACCTTGAACTTTATAAGTATCTCATCATTGTCATCTCTTACCACCATAAATGTTATCATCGTCGATCAACATTGGTCGTTGTCACCATTAATCGTTAGACCATAAACTTTATATTTCACTCCTTTTTGACATTCTGAATATATATTTAGTGTATGATTAATGAAAAATATTTAAAACTCAACAAATTTAACTTAGAACTTTTCAATTTTCTTTAAAAATAAACCATAATAATAAATTTATTATTATTTTTTCTTTAAAAATGAAAACACTAAAAAGTTAGTTTTATTTCATAATCAAATACATAAATATTCTATTGTTATTTTTTTATATTTATAATATTCATCATAATTTAAATTAGCACATTAAACATATGAAAAAATTGTAATAGGCTACAAATTAACTTGTAATCAAACCGTTAATAAATGTTAATCATTTTTTAATTGTTAGGTTACGATTAATAAAATTTAGTAAAGATTATAACAATTAATCAACCATTTAGATTAAAAAATATGGTTGATCGATCATGAACACTCCTATAATTTATAAAAAAAAATAACCCTGATAATTTTATTGTTCAATAAGGACTTAAACAATTTCAAAAATGTTTTAGTAAGATTATTTTTTATAATAACTAAAATTATTTAAATTTATATAACTATATAATCATAATTTGTATAATAAAACGTAACATATATAATTAAATTATACTTAATAAAAAATCTAAATAATTCAAAATATTAATCATTACATTAGAGTATAATTGTTAAGTAATAATTAATTATGATGTATAAATACATTCTTAAAAATAAAATAAAGGAATTAAAATATAAAATTTAACATAATAGAGAGACTTAAACAAGAAATTGACCAAAACCCTGCTATAAATCTCTACTTTTTGTCGGATAGTGTAAGAGAGAAGAGGAGAAGAAAGCAGTTCCCTACAGTTCTCTTCCAGTTTCAATGAATCTAATCGAGTAAAGCGTCGAATCTCTGCCATTGTAGTTTCATCGTATGGATCCACTTTCTTCCACGTGGCGCGGCATCAGCTTTCCATTATTGGCGATTTTTCCGATATATTACCGTTGAACATTATATTTTCCGATCAGACACCGTTCAGATTATATTTCTCGATCTAACATTCTTTGCAGAAAGGTGCGGCCCCTGCAACGCGTTTTACGCTGATTTGGCGTCACGTCGGGTAAGGCGCGCCCCTTGCAGCACGTCTTATGCTAACATGGTATACACGTGTGTACAGGGGTATATCGCGGTGCAGGGGCCGCGCCTTATCCCATAATCTGCCACGCGTCAGTAAGACGCGCCCCCTGAGTCGCGCCTTGGGTATAATTACCAAACTACCCCGACGTTTTACATCCAACCCCTCCTTATAAATACTCACATCCTCAATCATTTTCATCACACCAAATTCTCTCAACTTCTCTCAAATACTCTTATAATCTCTGTCTAAGGAATATTTTATTATATTTTTAATATTTTGTATTTAATTTATTTAATATTTTATTTAATTAATTTTTTTGCATATATAAAATGGAAGACGGTCTACTTCGCTTGGATGGAAATCATATATCTCGACACTTTGCTGATACGGTAACATTTTAACGTTTTAATTTAATTTAAATTATTAGTAATTATTTGTTGATTTATTTAATGCATGATTATTAGATTAAGAATTACTTTTTGTAATTATTTAATTTTAGAAGAAGGACCGTGTATTAGATCCATTTATTAGGAATCTTAAGTTAGTGATACCTAGTCGTGTCTTGCCGTATTTAGTATAGGCTGGATTCGGTTACATAGGTATATATTAGGGTCACTGTAAGATAGAACCAGACCTTATTTCTACCTTAGTAGAGCAGTGGATGCCGGAGACCCACACATTTCATCTTCCGTGCGGAGAGTGCACGATTATACTTGAGGATGTTGCTATGCACCTGGGGCTTTTGGTGGATGGAGATGTGATATCGGGGATCGCGCGGGGTTCCTGGACTGCTTTGTGTCAGGATAATCTAGGACGTGTCCCGGAAAGTTTTAACGGTGGTCGGATACCGTTAAATTGGTTAGATGCCAATTTTTGGGAGTTGAGCGACGACGCGTCAAATGATGAAGTTAAAATGTATGCACGGGCATGCATACTACAGCTGATAGGAGGGTTGTTGATGTCGGACAAATCACGCAACCAAGTTCACTGTATGTGGTTGCGACATCTTGTCAACTTTCGTCTGGCCGGATCACTCAGTTGGGGCTCGGCAGTTTTGGCTTTATTGTACAGGGAGATGTGTCGAGCCACTAACTACAGAAGAAATGCTATCGGCGGATGTCTCCTCTTGCTGCAGTCTTGGGCATGGTATCGATTGCCCTTTTTATGTCCCGTTGTGAAGAACTCATTTGTATTTCCTCTACTCTTGAGGTAATTATAAAACTGATTTCGTATATTAATCATTTTATATAGCGTATAATAATTTTTTTCTTGAATAGGTGGTCTACTGATAGGAAAAATCAGCATGAGCTACCTGATGATTTAGAAAAAATTAGGGTCCTCATTGATCAGAAGGCTGGCACACATGTATTAATTTAAATGTTTAAAAATCGATTTTAGATTATAGTTATATAATTAGATTATTATTTTGATAAAAAATATATATATATATATTTTGTTTTAGTTTGAATGGATGTCATATTCTAATGATGATGTGAGGACGGTGATCCCACGTGAGTTGAGGGGCCTATCAGATGTTTGGATGGCGATGGTCCCTTTGATATGTTATGCGACCGTAGAGTGGCACTCCACTGATCTCGTGCTCTGGCAATTTGGTTGTTTTCAACTAATTCCGAAAGCACCTCGCAATATGGACGACTTGCATGCCACAGATAGACGCGGCAAGACCGATACAGAGATTGGCTGACTTGACGTGGTGATGATTATTATGAGTGGTTCAACAGAAACGGGAAATTGTTTCTGCTTCCCGATGATGCATGAGGGCGGACCTTTCCATGAGGTCGACAGAGACGTTCTCCAACACAACACCATCATCCCCCGACTCGTGGACTTATTTTGAGTGGTTCAACAGAAACGGGAAATTGTTTCTGCTTCCCGATGATGCATGAGGGCGGACCTTTCCATGAGGTCGACAGAGACGTTCTCCAACACAACACCATCATCCCCCGACTCGTGGACGGAGAGCAGGTGCTTCTGGTTCATCATCAACTGTACCAGCAGGACCTGCACAACACACAACACCATCATCCCCCGACTCGTGGACGGAGAGCAGGTGCTTCTGGTTCATCATCAACTGTACCAGCAGGACCTGCACAACAGCCACCGTCTGCAGCGACATACATACCGTAGCCATATATGATGTCGTCACCGCCTTTCCATTACCATATGTCGTCGTCCTTCACCTGGTTTTATGACCCTGCCGCCGCCACCTTCACAGAGTTTTATGACCCCTCCTAGAGGCTATTATGGGTCTATGTTTGTAGATCCGACTTGGGGTTCATATGCTAGATATTTGGCGGGTTCAGCCTCATCACCCATGGCCGCAGTACAGACACCTCATGTACAGTTTTCACACTCAGCGATGTCTGGGGGTTTTATGAGTTTTCCCAGTTTTCGCAGGCCGGTGGGATAGTCAGTCATACACCTCCAGGGTCCTTATTATATGGAGGTGCTTCATCGTCATCAGTTCCTCATCAACAAAATTTAGCTGCTCAAGACGACGACGACGACAAGGACGACAACGATGATGATGATGACAGCGAGGAGTCACAACCAGTGATATGAAGAAATCCTTCTCGAGACCGACAGCCACCGCCTTGCGGAACACATTCGCTTCGCAGGCATCGATAGATTTTGTTTTTTTTATTATATTTGTATTTAGTACTTTTTATTGTAATTGCTTATTGGATCTTTTTATTGTAATTTTTTTATTTATCATTTAATACTTACTTTAATTCATTAATATGGTTGGATTTATTTTAATTTATTTTGATAAATTTGTTGGACTTTTTGTTAATTTATTTTGCTTAATTTTGTTTATTACCATTTAATTTTAGTTATTATAATTTGGTTATCATTTATCATTTAATACTTATTGTATCGTTAATATCAGTTATTTGTTAATATAACGCCAACGTCAAATCTCGTATAATTGTATCATTTTTTTAATCTTCATCAGCGGTTATTGAATAACATTAACTTTAAGTAAATGAAAATTAAATTACAATAATTATTAATTGATAAACAACTACATCATTTTCTCATCAATTGTTACTTGATGACAACATAAGTGGACATGTTTTTCTTGTGTGTCTTGGGTTTCTACAATGCCCACATCTTCTGTCTTGTCTAGATCTTTCTCGAATATCCATATCGCAATGAATTCGATTGGATTTTAGACGGCCACACTCTTTCAATAAACTTGGATTTGGTACAATCGGAAGCCAATCTTGAACCTCATCAAGGTCTTTGTCATTACCTATGGGGGGAGCTCAAATTCATATACCTTAACAACTTCATATAGTAGGGTATACGCGATCCACAAAATGGTTATAGTCTTAACGTGTATGCGAGCAAACTGCTATCACATGAGAGCATGGATATTTCAGAGCATGAAAAAACCCGCAGTCGCATGTTCTATCCCTTAGATTTACTCTTAACGACACAGCTTCAATCCCTTGAAGAGGTCGCGGCAACTCTGTGACACGAAATATTTCATGCCTTCTAGAGAAACTTGTTACAGACATCCCATTTGATACAACAATTTTTTTATGTAGATCTGCAACTAATATAGGGTGATATACATGACTGCCTTGCATCCAGGTTTGAGCTTGTACCCCGAGCTTCGCAAAAAATGCCCCAAACGAAAATATGTGGTCTTTACCAAAGCCGCTACAGGTAAGTGACGTGCACCCTTTAAGGTTGAATTGATTGTCTCTGCCAAGTTGGTCGTCATGTGTCCATATCGATATCCACCATCATATGCGTTCGTCCACATTTCTTTATCAATGAGGCTGATGTAATCGTATCCTTCCTCGTTCTTCGCCTGTAAATCTTGAAGCATTGATTCAAAGATTCGAGGAAGTAGTTCGTAACCTGATAAAAAATGTATAACTTACTAACATGATCAAAAGGATCGAAAGAAAACAAACTACATCAGTTTCACTTACCCATGCGCACAAGTAATTGACGTTCATCATTCTTATTGTAACTTCCATGGTAGTTCGCATCAATGTGTCAGAGACAATACCTATGTTGGACAAAGGGTGGTTTCCACATTGGACCCAAAGAATCCATTGCTGCTTTGATCCCAGCTCCGTGATATGAAATGACACAGATTTTTCCCTCATGATAACATGTGCACGTAAATTTCTGAGAAAAAAATCCCAAGAATCTGTATCTTCTCCTTCGACAAGAGCAAAAGCAACTGGAAGAATGTTGCGATTGTCATCTTGGACAACTGCCAATAATAAAAATTGCTTGTATTTTCCATACAAGAAAGTCCCCTCGATCTGGACCACAGGCTTACAGTATTTGACAGCATTAACGCACTGTGGGTAAGCCCAAAAAACCCGGTAGAATTGGAATCGATCGCGGAGAACTCGATCATTATGGTATACATAGGAGGTTTCGAAGTCTATAATTGTTCCATGATTCAACCTCCGCACCAGCCTGGAAGTTCGTTGCAAGATGCATCTCATTCGCCATGAAGTTTGACAATGGCATTTTGTTTTGCTAACCAAGCTTTTTTATAGGAGACAATGTACCCATACTGCGATTGTATAGCTGAAATCAACATAGCAACAACTATATGAGAGCTTGCTTTTACCATGGGCATGATGGGTTGGCATATCACTTCAGAGTCCAAGTTGGGATGATCTTGGTTGACCCCTCTAGCACATGTGTGAGGACCGTTGTATACTGTTAGTTCCCATCTGTTGTTTTTCTTCTTCCTCTTCGATACTCGAACCATCCAATTGCATCCATTTTCGTATCGGGCACAGTAGCATACGTATTTTTCTGTCGTGGAGCGGTCGACTCTCGATTGAACAGAATTACAGATATTGTAATTTTTTATAGCCATCATCGCTTCTTCTTTGCTTGAAAACTCCAAGCCTAAATATAACTCACCATTATTTATTGATGAGTAATATCCATAGTCACCCAGATGAGGCATATCCGCACCACATTTAGGTCGAAGAACCTACTACTTGCACGCCTTCCCCTTGAACTAGAAGGCATATCGACATTCAGATCGAAAAAGCTCGCAGTCGAATGCCTCCCCCTGGAGCTTGAAGCCATCGTGTCAAATGGAAACTGCACAGATTGTTGCGTCGATGGCATCTTCATATTAAGGTCAAAGGGATTTGCAGATGAATGTCTTCCCCTTGAACTGGACGCTATGTTGCCATACAGATTGTTCGTCGACCCACCTTGGTACATATCGTAAGGAGTTGCGGATGAATGCCCATTATAGCATTAAAATCATTACACATTACTGTCGTCGGGCTGTCAACTTGATCAACTTGTTCAGCCAACCCATAGTGGGAGCTTAATGATTGACCACGAACATCACACACTTGAATAAAATTTGTATACATCTTAATATCAGCGTCTGAATAATTACTTTGAGCTTCAACCATCATTTCAACATCATCATTGTTCAAAAGTTCGAACGTTGTATAAGTTAATGGCAACAATGATATTGGAAATTTGTACTGCAACGACGATATTCTTCTACTACTTCCAACATGAATCTTCCTCGAAATCTTCGATATCAGCTCCTCAAGAGTTATGTTTATCTTCAATGATATTTTAACACACTTATTTGATACGAAAATAACGCCGGTTTCATCTTCTCGAATTTCTCCATCATAATAAACAATAGCTGAAAGTCGCACAATTCTTTGAGTTTAAAAGTGCGGCAATATTATATCTACAAAAAAAACTGAAACAATGCTGATTAAATAAATAATATATGAACGAAAATATAACACAATAAAATTTTTACACATAAACGTAAATAATTTAAATAATATAATTTTATATTATTACATGTACCGCAAAACTATTTCAACGTATATTCTCGCTTTCTAATTTTACAAACACAGAAATTAATTGACAACAATTAGTATAATATTTTTTCAAATAATCATAATAAATAATAAATATAATAAAAAATATTTATCACAAAATTACCTTATAACGAAAGCTCGCACGAACTTCTGAATTAAATATGAGAAGATTGTTGGATTGTTGTATTAATTTTTTTAAATCGAGAGGAGATGTAAGGAGTTACCCCGGGGAAAGGGTATTTATAGCCAGAAAAAGCTATAAGACGATGTACCTGCACCACGCCTTACATAATTATATCAGATAAAACTAAGGCACGACCCCTGTTCCGCGCCTAATAATTGTGTTAAAGGTAAGGAGCGCCCCCTGCCTTGCACTATACTCCTAGGTGGCCTAAGGCGCGCCCCCAAGGTTGCGCTTTACACACGTGTATACCATATTAGCATAAGGCGCATTGCAGGGGGCGTCTTACCCCACGTGACGTCAAATCAACGTAAAACGCATTACAAAGGCCGCACTTTTACAAAAGGTGTTAGATCGAGAAATATCGCCTCCATTATTCGTCCCCCACAGCAGAAAATCCGCATGTACCTTCACTGACCTTTCCTGTAATTGAGATTGATTTTCTTTTCCCTTTTTTACTGAATTTAATTGATTGATATCTACACGCATAAATTATCAACCATTTACTATTAAAATATTGTAAATATACTCCATCTATCACATAAAAACGGTCTATTATTAATTGTTTTTGAGTTAATTTTTTAAAATTATGACTAATTATTATTTAAAATTTATAATTCATAAAAATATGTAAAAATATATTTTAAAAACTTTCAATTAAGTAGTTTTAAATATATGTTTTATAAAATTTAATTATTTAAAATATATAAAATAATCAAGGTTAAAGTTTAAAAATTTTATTTTTTAAAAATCAACAAGAGACAGTTTTTATTATGGGACGGAAGGAGTAGTATTTTTACTAAATTAAAATGTTTTCTTGATAATTAATTAATTAATTCCGTGATTCTTTTTCTCCCACGTCTCGTGTATTTTTTTTTGGGTAAACTACATAAATGTTAATTTTCATTTGAGTTTTATAAAATTTTCCTTATCAAATTTTAAAAAAACTAGTCAGTTTCGTTTCGTTTTAATTAAGATACGATCATTAAAGTTTATCGGTCATTAAACATTTTACGGTTTACTGACATGGTACAGTAAATATATAAAATTAAAATTACATCATTTTCACGTAGATAATACATGAAATAAGTTTTAGTCACTTTCCTTTCATATTTGTACAATTTTGCTTGCTAAATTAAAAAAAACATAAGTTTTGGTCACTTGGATGTTGAATGACATTAGTTTGATGACGTGACCCGTTAGTAAAATGGTTTAAATTTTATTTTAACTCCTAAGTTTTGGTTACTTATGTTATCGTTTTATTAAGTTTCAGTTAGGGATGATAATTTAACCCAAATCCAATAGGTTTCGACCTGATTTGACCTGATAGGGTTGAATTTTTCTAAAAATATTTTGGGTTTGTGTCAGATCGGGGTTCTGATGGAGGGTGAAAAAACTTTGAACTGACCCAACCAGAGGATAATAATGTAATTTCATTAAAAAAGTTGTTATTATTTTAATTAAATTCTTATTTTATATAGGGTCTAGTCGGTTTTATACTCTAAAAATCAGGTCGGGTGAATCAGGTGGAGGATATATATTTTCGGGTTCGGTGGAAGATATAAAATTTTCTGGTCAGGTCGGGTTGACCCAAAACTTGACCCATTGACTTCCCTAGTTTTGGTAACTTATGTTATTGTTTTATTAAGTTTTGGTCACTTGGACGTTTAATTTCGTTAGTTTGATGATGCGACCCGTTAGTGAAATGGTTTTATTTTTATTTTTACCCTACACATTAGATAAAATACTAATTATGAGTCTTTTTGTAAATTTAAATTAGTTTAGGAACAACATTTCAATTTATCGATTTTTAATAGGTTTTCTTCCCAACCCAATTGTTGTTCATCATCTCCAAGTTTCTTCTTTTGACATTTCTCCTTCATTGCTCTAATACTTCATTTTCCTTCTTTTAAGAATTCATGTTGCATTTCAAGAATAATGCAAGATTTTCAACTTCTGATAACAAATGAAACACCACAAGTTCAGAGAGAATGGGAGAGTATATCTAGAGATAAAATGAAGCTGAATAATCTCAATTATATAAACTAAAGTTCAATATTTCTAAAGTTTAAGATTGCAGAATGTAGAATCCAATAAAAAAAAGAAGACAAATCAATGTATCCAAATAACTTGATAATAGAATATCACTCTTTACGGCGATTTTCCCTTGAGAAAATGCCTCCGATGAAACATAATCAATGGATCCAAACAACCAGGAAACTGGATTCGTGAATTCATCAATTTATCGATTCCAGGTCCTTATGAATAATGTTTTCCTTATGAATCACTATTAACCCCTGCAGCTTGCACGATCTGTCGCACCACTGTCACCGTGCCAGCCTCTGAGTACCTCATTTCCACAATAACCTGATCGAACAACTAATCATCAGAGAAGAGCTCCAATATTAAGTGAACATTAGTTTAATTTTCCTAAACGTCATAGAGGTTGATCACATTCGAATGCAATGAAACATTCTCGATGATCTTTCACATCGCAAGGATTTCGTTGGCCAACAACGGGTGGGAGATGGAAACCTGGTACTTTGTTGTCAATAACATTATCATTAAAAGAACCGCTAGTTTTCTCGGCTCGAGGTTGTGGCATCACCCTTTTGGTGAATCTTTACAGAGTTTTAATGGCAAATTTTTTGTATTTTTCACGATCTTCATTATTTCATTTTATACATTTTCTTACATGTGAAAGCGCACCTAATTTGACTTTAAATAATTAGAAACAAGAAGGTTATTGCAATGAAGTAGACATGTCTAAAGAATAAGTGGGGAAAATATGAACAATATTGGTGGTTGGGGAGAAAAAATATTAAAAAATAGATGAATTGAAATGTTATCCTTAAACTAATTTGAATTTACAAAAAGACTCATAATCAATAGTTTGTCTAAAGTTTAGGGGTTAAATAAAAATTAAGTCATTCTGTTAACGGGTCACATCATCAAGTTAACATCATTTAATGTTCAAGTAATCAAAACTTAATAAAACGATAACATAAGTGACCAAAACTTAATAAAACGATAACGTAACTGACCAAAACTTATGTGTTTTGAATTTGGTGAGTAAAAGTGTACAAAAATGAAAGGAAAGTAACCAAAACTTAATCCATGTATTATCTATGTGGAAATGATATAATTTTAGTTTTATATATTTACCGTGCCACGTCAACAAACTGTTAAAGGTTTAATGGTCGTTAACTTTCAGTGATCATATCTTAATTAAAATGATAGGAAAATGAACAAATATTATATTTTTTAAATTCAGTAAGGAAAAGTTTATAGAACTCAAACTAAAGTAACTAATTCTGTAATTAAAATGAATTTAATGATAAAATATAACAATAGAGATTATTTGATTCAACGGTTCCTACATTTTATTTTAAAATGCACAAGATTTTACCATATTGACTTTCAATGAATGTAAAAATAAATGTTATCAAAATCGGACTGGACCGACCGTTTCAACCGGTTGAACCGGGAACCGATTGTCTGTCCGGTCCGGTCAGCCTCCAAAATCAGTTTTGTAATGAATCTCTAAAGAACCGGTAGAACTAGTTGGGAACCGGTAAAATTGGTGTGAATCGACGATTCTATTTTTTTTAAATTAAACCAAACGACGTCGTTTGTTATGATTTTTTTTCAGTCCCAAATTTATTTTAGTCATATAATTATCATAAAAAACAATGAAGGTTAATCTTTGCTTGTTTATTTTAGTTATATAATTATATTTATTATTTAATATGTTTTACACTTTTACTTTTAATTGTCAAGTATTGTTTGGGAATTTAAATTTAACTTTGTATTTATTTATCATATTGCTATGCGATGAAGATCTTGATGCTGTGGACTTTCAAGTTCAAAGTGAAGCTATGGAGTTTCAAGTTCAAAGTGGTG
Source organism: Hibiscus syriacus (assembly GCF_006381635.1). NCBI lineage: Eukaryota > Viridiplantae > Streptophyta > Magnoliopsida > Malvales > Malvaceae > Hibiscus > Hibiscus syriacus. Next base: position 50,947 of record NW_024061943.1, on the reverse strand, counting down.
ATGACAGTGGTAGTTCAACTAATGAAGAAGTTTTTCTCAAAATTTTAGAATTTAAGGGAATCAATTTCAATGAATATTATGATAATTGATACTTGTATCAATTATGTATTTTTTATTTAGTTGATGAATTTCATTAGGTATTGACATTAAATATTATGTTGTAGTTGATTTGAATCATTTTGTTTTAACTTGATATTATAGTATTTAACTTATATATGTTATGACTTGTGATTTTTTTATACCTTTTAATATTGTGAACTTAAAAAGAGTGTTATATATATTAATGTTTCTTTGAATATTATGTAAAATTTAAAAAATATATTATTTTATATAAACCGGTTCAACTGCTATTTAACCCGATTGAACCAGTGAACCAGTACCTTCACCGGTTTAAGATCCGGTCCGATTTTATAAACATTGGTAAAAATCGTCAAATTAGAGTAATGTTCATTTACTGTATTAATAAGGGTGGCAACGAGACGGGGCGTAGACGATTTTGCATTATCCAATCCGTCTCTAATACTTGTGGGTATGATTTTGGAGAATCCCATTATATGTTTCGGTGATTTTTGTTGTTCTCATACTCATCCCTTGTGGATCCTTGCGAGTTTCGGTTAAGATGTCTAAACAACATAATCTCACAATCTTATCATATATAATTTTTTATTAAAATATATATTATGGGTATATAGGTAAATGATTATAAATATAATTTTTAATTTTTTTTAAATATCAAGGATTCCTACGAATATTTTTTAAAGATCCTCACTGTTATTCACACGAATATAATACAATTATCCTTGCGATTCAAATATAACAATTTTCATCCCTATCCTCATTTGACTTTCTCTATCACCATTTAAGAGGGTGAAAATTTCAATTATTCACTATTTTCGTCGGTTCAAATCCCATTATTTTTTTTCACCCGATTGCCACCGCCTATGTATTAGATAAATGAATAAGTAGATTATCATGCCTAACAGGGACAGAAATGACTTCACCAACCCCTAGACCAAGAGATCAAAGTGACCTCATCATATTCAACGAACAATCATGTAGAAGCGGCCACTAATTAAGTATAACAATAATTTTTTTTGACAACTAATAAATTTAAGGGTAAACTCCATAAATGACCATATAACTATGGATTGAGTCACGAAATGATAACTATTTTTTAAATTTACATCAACATGTCCACTGATTTTTTTAAATAGTTTCAATATAGTCATATGTCGTTAACACTTAACGAAAGTGTATACGTGGTAGTTAACAAAATTGATATAATTAGGGTATATGTCCTTGTAAAGTAACATATTCGTGACACTGGAACCCTTCTTTGTTTTCTTCCATTTTGGTCACTACATGTGTATGATTTGTTTCCTTGGATTTTCATTTAATGCAATTTGAACTTGATTCTGTTTTTAATTTGTATAATGCCTTAATTTGAGCATTAAATTTAAAATCTTTTATTCTAATCATATATTAAATTTATAGATTAAATCCCCAAGATTTTAGAATAAATCAATTTGATCACCAAGATAAACTTTAATTCTTAATTTTTAATTAGGTATTAATTTCAAATTAATTTAATAAATTTATTTATCCAATCAAATTGTGACACATGTCATAATCTGATAAGATGGTTTTTTAATTTAATTAATTTATTAAATTTTCAATCCAATCAAAAGGTGACACATGTCACTTTTGAATTGAAATGAAAATAAATAAAAATGAGTTTTGATACCCAAAGGTAACCTGCGCATGCTTTAACCGCTGAGCTAATTCTCATGCTTGTTATGAGATAATAATATGTTATATAACTTGTTCAAGTTTAGGTCAATTGAGAATATGATAACACTTAAATCACTAAAATAAATATAATAATTTATTTATAATTTATTTAATATTTTAATATTCAAATTATAATCATTAATAAAAAAATAAATTCAAATTAAAAATATTAAAACCTTAAATTAATTATAAATAATATATTAGATTTTTTTAGAAATTTAAGTGTTATCGTATTCTTAATTGGCCTAAATTTATGTCCTCATTTCTCTATTTCTATCATTAACTATAATATATAATATATAAAAAAAATATTTTAATTGATTCCTAAATATTAGATTTAGCCTATTGGTTAAGGCTTTGCTTGGTTACTAATTGATATTGGGTTCAAATGCAATTAAGTTATTTTAGTTTTATTTTTTTGCCTAAACTTGAACAAATTATATAACATGTGGATTATCTTGATAACAAGTGTGAGAATTGGCTCAATGATTAATTCTAAAATCTAGGGGATTTAATCTATAAATTTAATACATGACTAGAATAAAATATTTTAAAGTTAATGCTCAAATTAAGGCATTAGACAAATTTTAAAAAAATCAGGATCAAATTGCATTAAATGAAAATCTAAGGAAACAAATCGTACACAAGTAGTCGCCAAAATAGAAGAAAACAAAGCAGGGTTCCAGCGTCGCGAATACGTAACTTTACAATGATATGTACCCTAATTATATCAATTTTATTAACTGCCACGTAGACACTTCCATTAATTTTCGTTAAGTGTTAACATCAGGTGACTATATTGAAACCATTTAAATAATTCAATCATGTTGACGCAAATTTGAAAATAGTGATCATTTCGCAACCCAATCCATTAACGTCATGCGGCGGAGTTTGCACAATCCTCGAAGCAAAACTTTGGAAAGTATTAGAAAGTTTGAACATTGCAAGGGTCCGTGATGAATTCAAAAATATTTTTTAGAGTGAGCGCATATATATATTAATTACATAAATTCTTTATACATGATGAACATAATTAAAATTTCAAGATAGATACAACTATTAAAGTATATAATTATTTAAAGAAATTTTGGATTTTAACATGGACACATATTTTCTCTGAATCTTTAATGTATCTTCCATTAACATGAGACATGAAACAAAAAAATATAAAAGTGAAGGTAGATAATAAAGAAGTTTGGCTCTTGCTGAAACAAAGAAGTGCCAATGGAGTTTGTCTCCTATTTGGTGCCGAACATTGTATAAATAATTCACCGAAACTGGAATTTAAAATTTCGTCACATTCCTTGTCAAAGAAACATGGTGGCGGATGGCATGACAACTACCATTTAGTTCTCGGTTATTTCAGTCGACACCGATTGAAGTGGAGCAGATCATCCACGAGGAGAAACAAGCTAGGTGGTGATGAAGCAAGACATTAGGGCCAGTAGATTTAGATAGATGCCTTCTTTTTCCATTTAAAAAAATCAAATGAACTTTTATTTTCAATCATCAATTGGTTTTTAATAATTACTAAAATTATATATATATTAAAATATTTTATAATATCTTTATTTTAGAATTTTTTTTAAAAAGTTATATTTTCATTTTTTTTAATTTTTAAAAACAAACAAACAAGTTTTAATCTATCAAATATTATCAAATTAATAAATTTAACGGTTCGAGCACCAGAAATGTCAAAGAGTGTGAACATTTAATATTAAATGGTTGAAAGTAACATTTGAACAAATATTATCTCGTACTTACCATAAATTAATAAAAAAATATTTTATGCAATCAATGATAAATGTGATTAAAATAGTTTAATTAATCATAATTTTCTAAATAAAGATCAAATTAATTTATTTCATGAAAAAAATTAATTTATGATTAAAAATAACAATTTATTTTATGTTTAATATGATTATTGAGGTTTAATGTATATTTAAACTATATTAATATTACTATTACATAAAAAAACTATATTAATATTACTAATATAAAACTATATTAATATTAATATTTTAGAACAGGGTACGGACGTGCAGCCTTCGTCCCAATCGTACACCATAGCCGCTTGACGAAACAGGCTTTTCCATGCCTAATCAAACCCTTTCCCCCTAGTATAAAGTTACGAGGATAATTTCTAGCATTCCACAAAATTAACATCCCCATTTCAATCTATGTTATAAGTACACTGAAAAACATAAATCACAGACGAATTCGGATTAAAATATAAATTAAATTGTACTTTGTAGGTTTTTAAATGTGAGAATCGAAATCGAAATTGATTGGCATAAAAACCATGGTTTTGATTCGGTGCGTTTTAGTTTGATAGTTTTTTATTGTTCACTCTTTTCTAAATTCAATTTAAAAAAGTAAATTTAAAACTTAATATAAATATATAAATTTAAATTGATAAAAAAATATTATTAGTTTTAATACTTTAATTATTTAAATTTGTCTTATACTAAATTTGAAATGAATGTGATTTTGATACTTATCATCTTTCATTTATTTAAGTTAATTTAATTCAAGGCAAACGCTTTTCATATAGAAAAACCAAAAAATAGAACTGAATTATATATTTATTTTTTAAAACGAACCGTAAATTAAAAAATCTTAACCAAAATCGGTTCAAATCAGTTTATTTTAGTTTTTTTTTTCAGTTTCATTGCTCTGACCTAAAATCACTTATCATCTTTGTAATTTTAAGCAAACTTTTTTTTATCACACTTTTTAGTACACTGAAAATTTAAACCACCCCTAACATTGGCACCTCCCTTTAGTTATTTGAATATATAGTGTGACACATGGAGCTCCTAATTTTGATGAAATATTATGTGATCATTGTTAGATAAAAGATAAATCTGAGAAATAGAGTATTAAAATAAAGAAAATTATGCAACGCTCGTCAAATATCATTAAATAGTACTAATGATGAGCACAATTAATTTAATTTATAAAAATTTAAAATTTTAAAGAGTTCAACAAATAATTACAAATTAGTTAAAAATGTAAAGATAAATTATTTAAAATAAATGATAAATCATATAAGTGACCATCTAACTATTGCCCCTTGTCATTTTGACCACTACTTTTGAAATTTTTTCAATAAGGTCACTCAACTATTTAAATGCATTCAATTAAGTCATTTGTCGTTAATATTTAACGGAGAAGTTGATGTGGCAGTTAAAATAGTTGGTATAATTACTCATTTGGTCATTATTACTTATATATTTTATCAATTTGGTCATAATTTTAATAAATTAAAATAAACTTAACCATCAAATCAAATAGTGTCTTATGTCACTGGTGTCAAGTGCAATAACATATGTCACCATCCGATTGGACAATTATAAATGTCTCATAAAATAAAATATAAAACCATAATTTTATGTTAAAAATATGCCACAAAACTTCCAAAAATCTATTTTTTTCCAACACTGATCTCTTATCATTTCAAACTACAGAGGATCCTATTATTTGCCTTCTATCGGACAGCAATGAAAAGAACTGCTAATACTACTATAAAATCACTCTTCGAGCTACGTTCCTCTACATCTTTTTATTTCCTACAAAATAAACAATGGTCTGTCTGGTTTCATATTCCGTGCAGGCTAATGTTCTTTTCTTTTCTCTTTAAATGTTCTTAATTTTCGGTCCTATTTGACCTGTTCTTTAAGTAGCAAACACAAATTTATAACTAGCTAAGAGAACGGTAGCTGTAGAGTAATAGTGTAACTAGAAATCAATTAGGCTAGTTTCTATTGCATGGTTTTTACTTAAAGAAATTTAGAACTTCTTTATAGCCACATCATGCCTACCCACAAGTGTTGTAAAGCAATTTTTCTATAGGATTAAAGTTGGGATTAGGGTTTTAATTAAAACTCATTTTCTAAAGTTGTTTGGGACCTCATCGAGCCATTAAAGAGAAACTAATTAATCTTGCAAGTTGTGCTAATTTAGGTTCTTTAATGTCAATATTAGGGAAGTTAATTTAGGTCATTTTCAATAGAGCTATCATCATGACGTGTCGCTTCTTACCAATGTTATTGTTTTCTTCCTTCTTTTTCTCTTGACCATTACTTTTTTGTCACATCAAATATTACTCATATATATGAATATGGTTGACAAAATGAAAGGCTAATATCGTATTTCAATGAACAATAAAGTATTCAAAACCCTAAAATATCAAAATATCTCTTAGAGTTTATTTCACACGCAAAAAAATGTGTTTTTTTAACCTAGAAAGTATTATTTATGTTAAGAGTTTATTTATACAAACAAATGAATCTATATTGGAAAGAAAGACAAAAAGCGTATCCTAAGATAACAAATATTCTCGTTGGGAATTATCAGAGAGATTAAAGTGGATGATGACGATTATGAATACTCATGGGAATTTCTCAAATTTAGTGAAAGTTAAGCCGCTCTTGAGACTTGAATTGAGAAAAGGAAATGATCCGTCGTTAAAGTGAAATGGAGGGCATAAATAAATCAATATTAATTAAATAAAATTAAAATAATTGGAGGGAAAGAGCAAGGGAGAGATTTGCTTGCATTGAGGCCGCAATGAATAAATTTAACTCATTTTTGTGTCATTGTGTGATAGCTTAGATCTTTTCATGATTATAAATCTTCTTTTTCTTTATTAGTAATAGCAAGTAATCATGAATTTAAGTAACCAAACGAGTGGATTTGCTGACCACTTTGAGAAGAGGAGCCCTATTTTGAATTTTTTTCAAGGGTGAATAATTAAGTTTTTGAAATATTTATATAATGTTTCCTGAACAAAACAATTACATAGTTGAAGAGGAAATGTTTATTACACTTTTTTAAATGTAATTGTTCGAACTCAGAGTCTCTAAAAAGAATAACATTCATTTTTATTATTGAGGTCGTTTAATTCAGAGACGAAACAAAGTTAAATTTTAATTAGAGATTTGAAGGATATGTGGGGGTCTCACACTAATTAGGCCCATATTTGAGCATGGGCAAGAGGGGCACTTGCTCGGGGTTCTCTTTTGCCCGGGGTCCAAAATTGTAGAATTCATATATAATTAAAAAATAATAGATTATTTGTTTAGCCATTCATTTATTATTTTATTTTTGTTTTGACTATTCAATTATTGTTTTTTAAAATTATAATTAACGTTTTATTTTAATTTTTGTTGATTATCCACCGTTAAAAAATCAACAACGATGTTGATATGATATTTTTAAATTATTTTTGTTTTTCATTAAAATTATACTTATTATTCTTTTGCTATTAGGGGTACACCCTAAGTAACTATTTAGGCCCCCCATTTTTATAGGGTCCCTAAATTTTTTATTATATTGTTTATTTTTATAACTTAACCCTTTAATTTTCTTTAATTTTAGTTTTTCTATTTGTATAATTGAGGTCTCTAATTTTTGTAATCCTACTTTTTATCTTTATAATTAAGGCACTTAGTTTTTTTCAATCCCATTTTTTTTTATATTTATAATTGATAATCCTAAGTTTTTCAATCTCACTTTGTACCTTTATAATTAAGTTCTTGATTTTTTTCTATCTTACTTTTTACCTTTATAATTGAGGTTCCTAATTTTTTTCAATCCAATTTTTTACTTATATAATTTAGACCCCTAATTTTTTCAATCTCACTTTTACCTTTATAGTCAAGGTCCATAATTTTTTTTCAATCATACTTTTTTTTACTTTTATAGTTTAAGCCACTAATTTAACCATTTTTAATCAATTTATTAACATAATATTAAATTAATTATTTAGAGTATTAGAATATACTTTCGTTTTATAAGGGTCTATATTTTAGTTTCGCTCAGGGTCCCGAAAATATCTGAGATAACTATGTATTTATTAGATAATTTATTAAACATACTAAAAATAATTTAAAAATAAATTTATTTATTTTTTATTGCTCTTACAATTTAATTTTTTCGATACTTATTATTGGAGGCTTAATTTTTATATTTGTCTCGGGTCACTAAAATCTCAAAAACAGGTTTGACACTGATCATCTCAATGCTTTAAACCTAAATGCTTAGCCTAGCCATTTCATTTAGCTAAAAGATTCAGTAAGAATGGTAAGACAAAAGCGTATATCGTCAAAGCCAAAATTTTTGTTGCAGAAAATATCAAACCATTTGACCTAGCAAGACCTATGACACCATCATACATAACATAAACTATATGATAAGTTTAAGTGCACTACATTTTCAAATGGGGTTTGAATATTTTCTTGACCCACAACTTCTTTAAATGAAAACCAAAATTAGAATATCAGTACCATGAAAGCTTGGGACTTCTTTTTCTTCTTGAACATGCAAACTCCATCACATGCATGTCTAGGTTCAAATGAAGATTCAATAATATGATGCATAATAAAAACTACATACAAATTTCTCATAGTTGAAAAAACAAGATGTAGGGGTCCCTCTCCGATATAGAGAAAGGTGTTCCGCTCGCTCAATTAAGAATAAATCACAGCTGAGCCCTACCCTATATGCATAGTCCTAACTAAAGTCGGCCGGCTCAACCAAAAAGGGGTGGCCAGAGGAGACACTGTGTCCAATTTAGGTGAAAATTTTTAAAGTAGAACGGATGGGCGTAGAGATAGACTCATAGCCTTTATCAAAACAGTACTCATTCTTAACTTATCTTCTCTCCACATCCTTCTTGTTTCTATTCATACAAAAATCCATGTCTTTGAGAACCCTTTGATGTAAAATCTAGGATTCAAACATGAAACTTGGTTGTTGAGAATTGATATTTGATTTTTTTCTTCTGAAATTTAGATAAATAACTTAATTATGCTATGTTAAAATTTGAAATTTAATCATTTTATTCTAATTAGACATCATTTACTTCTATTTTTATATACATTTTTAATATTTTTAAATTTTCCTTTAACATATAGATTTATTATTAATTAAATATAATTAATTGAATTTTCACATAACATTGACTATGTGATTAAATAATTGCTTTATTTTTTTCCGCTCAGCGATGTATGACTTTGATAACCAATTGAAAATGAACCCTTATATCTCTATCGATTTCAAATCTGAGACCTCTAGGAAAAATAACAAGTCGTTTAATCACTGAGGTAAGTATAAAACATTATCTGTTTAAAGATAACTCTTAATCATTTGACATTGAACGTTCACACCTATGGTATTCTTGGTGCTCGAACCCATGACATAAAGGAATAATGGCAATTATTTTGCCACTGAGGTCACTCGATTCGTGCAACAAAAGGATCACCTTACTAGTTAGGGGTGTTTTTTGTCTGTTTACTTGTTGATCCGATAAAAAATAAATGTTTTTTAAAAAATAAAAAATTATGAAATGAATACCCGACTCGTTAAATCACATGAATTCACGGGTCGCCTGGGCTGAAATGTTAGTCCAAGCAGGGTACCCGAAAACCGGTTCCTTATTTTTTTAATTTAGTTTTTTAATTAAATGTATTGAATTATTTTATTTTATTTTTCAATATTTAATTTTATATTAAAAGTAGAATAGCTAAATATGTACATACAAATACAATTAGTCAATTTATTCAATTTGGATATCCAAAATCGATAATCGAGTCATAGTAACCTCCTAAACTAAATAAATCAAATTAATCGCACGTGTATATATGTGTTTTTTATTTAATAAAATATTTATCTATGTGTATACATATATTTTTTATGCAATTTAAGCTTTTAAATTTTATGTTTGTACATATATTTTTAAATCGATAATCGAGTTAAATATGCATTTTAACAAATACATGCAATTGAATGGTTTGGGCCGTAGGAGAGACTTGGCAAAGTTAATGAGATTAGTATGCTATGGTTCCCCCTTTGAGAGTTAGAGTGGACCCACTGGGCTTTGCATGTGAGTGTGAGGGAGATGAATTGATATTATAGGCTGAAAATATAGCATTAGGTTATTACCCTTCAAGCATATTATGATTACTGGTGTGACTCGGGAGCTGCGTTTTGCATTGCATCACATTAATTGCCTGAAACGAAAGGTTTCCCTCAACAACTTATCACGTGCCTATGCATCACACACACTAACCTAGGGCCTCTTTACCTATTATCATCGGATGCCTTATAAAAAGTAGGAAAAAAACCCCTGTTTACTACTTGTTATTTGGTGCCCATGACTCCTCTAGACGAACCCTATGTTCTTACACCTGACATTCCCAAACTATTGTTGGGGGAAATGGCACTTCACCACTTTTAAGGTTTTGGGTTTCCTTTTCCAATTATCCCAAATCCAATGTCAAATGGGTTTGATATTCGTTTGAATGGTTTAATCTTAAATCAACAAGTGAGCTTCCTTGAAATTGGGCCTTAGTCATACCGTTCACTACTGCTTAATGGATCTTTCTTCTATGCTAAATGAAGTCCAAATTGTCAAATTTATATGACAATTTTTTATATTACAATTATATATATATTTTTAATTAATTTAGAGTGATTAGTAGTCGTTGACGTTTGAACCTGAAACCTCTAAATATAAAAATCATTCCTCTAACTATTGAGATCGTTTGGTTCGTGTTATATTATAATTATATTTAATTGTACGACTTTGGAAGGATCTCATGAAATGATTTAAACGTCTAAAAGATTGGTCGAAGAAAATCTACGTAGATAGTCAATAAGCGCGGTTCTGACGTGTGGAGTTTGCATGGTTTCCAGAAATGTTTCAAAATTTGGTTGATCTATAGGATGAGTTTTTAGAGATTGATGATGAGATAACTAATCATAGTACAATTATGAGAGCCAACTTTTAGGTTTCTCCTCTTAAATGAAAAACAAATGATAAGAAAGAAGGGAAAGAGAACATCTAAGAATTATTTGATTAAAAACATTCAACCCCATCCTTTAGCAGATTACCGAAGCTGGATATTTATACTAAAGCTGAAAACAAGGATTTGCAAGATAGAAGATTCGAGAAGGAAAGGAAGAGTGAGAAGCCTCTAACAGAAAGGAGAGAGGGGTGAGCCTTAACAAATACAAACCCATGCATGCAACGTGAAGGGTGAGAGAGGAGAAACGTCACCACTCAGGAAAGATGGGCCCCACTGGATCTATACTCCAACATAACAATCACATCATCACATGGGGGACGTGTGGACCGTAGTAGTGCGTCACCAATTCAATCGAGGTGTGTCGCATAAAATGCCATACACATTCGATCTGAAATGAATGTCGCACTGACTGTAGTGCATCTTCAATCTTCACTCAATTTTTCATGTGCTCGTCTGTGAAGTTTAGCATGTATGGAAGCAATATGGTACCATTATTGGTCACCAATAATGCTGCAATAATGTTTGGTTGGTGGGTAGGAAATTTTGTAATATATATGAGTGTTATGGGAGGGTGGACAAATGGGAAAATAAGAAAGAAGAGAAAAGAAAAGAAGAAAATAGAAGAAGGGAAGAGAGAAAGAAAGAAGAAAGAAGAAAGAGGTAATTTTTATTTTTATTTAAATTATTTTATTCATGAATTAATAAAGATAATTTTTTTTTAATAATTTTTAATTTTATAATTTATTTGAAGGTCGTACATAGATGAAGATATTACCACATATGTTTCATAGGATGTTTGCGATGATTGTCAATATTAGTTCCAATTTGTTATTGTTTAGTTCCAATTTTTGGATAGAGTGTGGAGACAGTTCAATTTCCATCAGTCTATTTTTCATAATCTATACAATCATGACGACCCACACAAATTAAATGGACAAGGTAAACACGACGAGAATTGAGTTGAGAAGTATACTAACTACATTAATGTTTGGGACAACAAGGCAGAACAACAAGGCTTCATACTTGCTAGCTCTTACTCCCATTCAAGATGATGACTTTGATTTTCAGACTTTGGCTTGTCTTAACTATTATTGAGATAATGGAAAGCCATACTTGACAACGATGATAGAAAGGTGACATTTTGTACGATATAAGAAAAAAATTAGTAAAGTCAAAAAATCTATACCGAGTGGAAGTGGGAGTTCATCTCACCATGTAGTGTAAATAGTATATATGGATAATAGCTTATCACAACCTTTAGGCGGCGAAAGATCATTTCCTCAAGGGTTTGATGATTTTATTGTTGTGGGATAATACCAGAGTTTATTCATCGCCAGTCACCCATATACTCTCCCATGTTTGTATCAGCATATGATTTTGAAAACATGACATCTATGATGTCAAATATGACTGTTTGTCATTATATGTTTCCACCGGAGATGGGAGAACAAAATGGTGGACATATATTTACAACACCAAATTATATGCCCTCAGTGAATGAGGAGATTGGTTACCAAACCCCTGTGCAACCACATCGACAATAACACAATCGATGTTCACCTCGACATTATCATTCCACAACACTTTAGCACCAGTAAGAATAGTAAATAGTCCATTATTTTTTGTATGAAAAATTAATATTAAATAAAATATTATTTATTCAAATGATGTTTAATTTCTTTTAATTCATGTATACAAATTCCATTTATTTTATTCCAAATCAAATGTGGAATCCATCACACTCATTCAAAAAACAAATAGGAAAAACTAAACATTTATTCAAATAGAAATATAAATGAAGTTCAAATATTCGTCCAAATACAAATATAATTACTCAAGCCTATATCTTGGTAGATTTAGACACTTTTTTTTTAATGATCTTCACCTCTACATAATTTGCATCTCTTCAGTTAACATTTCTCTCTAATATGAAAATTTATAGTGGACTTAAGTGAACCATTTGAACTTTTACGAAGCATTAAATTTGGTAGCCATTCATAATGATAATTTTTCAATAAATATGATTCATTTGGGATCTGATTGAACACATAGCTATAGACATTAAATATCCTATGTAGGTGAAAGCATTCATCAACATAAATGTAAGTGCTTATACTAGCATGCATACATGCAATGACTGCATGAACACACACATATATCTTTATGTCTAAAAGCGACCACAATCATATCATCTTTGTCATAAATTAAATTTAAATATTTTGCTCTCTCCTCATTCCTTACGACATATGCATTTCACAAAGAAATTATGATCAATTCGGTCAAAGTTATGAACAAGCATTGAGGTTGTCAATAACTCATTTGCTTCCATTGTTTCCACCACTATAAGGGCCCAAATATTACCTCTATTTATGAGAAACTCAATCTCATTCCCTTTATCGAACCAAATCTTAGCCAACTTAAAGTATTTCTCTTTCACCGCACTCGTTATTGGAAGATGACATGTACCTTTTAGTACTATATTAATGACCTCAACAACTTTTGTTGTTATATATCTCTATTGTCGACTATTATTCTTACTAACTCTCTACGAATGCGGGTCTTATGAAACTCATCAATAATATTCTTACTAATATGGAGGATACAATATGTGAGTGTTTGCAACTGATAATATTTTAAAAGTTGTTGGTGTGTAAGGTTCTCAGTGAGTGTGTGAGCTGAATTTAGTGGTTATTTGCGAGTGTAGAAAGTTTGATATCACACCTATATATAGCGTGTAAGAGGTGAGGGTTTAGAGAAGCTTTTCCACAATAATAATAAAGAGAATTTAAAAGTCAAACATGGTATTAGCAGTCATGGTTCGTTCTTTTTTTCTTTTTGGGTGCTTATTTCTTCTTCTTCTTCTTTTCAGGTGATGACTGTGGTGACTGGACTTGCTCTCAACAATAGCGTTTTCTCGAACAAACGAGTGAGTGTTACTTTGGATAAGATAAACTATTTGTTATGGAAGCAACAAATCTTACTTACGGTGAGGAGTCACCGTTTGAAGAAGTTGTTAACTGGTAATGTGCTTCCTCCAGCTGCAACGGTGGTGTTGGGCGGTGGTGTTATGGTGGAAAAAGATGAGTATGAAGTGTTTGTTACGCAATATAATGCTCTTGCATCTTGGCTTTTGTCAACGATCGACCCATCGATTCTTCCTCATCTTGTTGGAGCTGAAACGGCAGAGATATGGATGAAAGTGACGATTATTTTTGCGAACAAATCTCCTACGGTGATCACGAGTCTTCATTATAGGCTCAAGTTGCTCTGGAAAGGTGATTTGAATATGCGATCCTATATTGCTTAGGTTAAAGAAGTGTGCGATGTGTTAACTGCCTGTGGTGCTCCGGTGTCGGAGTATGAACAGATTGTCACGGTTCTAAATGGTCTTCCCCCGGAGTATAGACCGTTCGTGGTTGTGATTACCACCAGTAGCTATCCGCTATCTTTCGACCGTATTGCTTCGATGCTTGTTGATGCGGAGATGTAACAACAAACATTTGAACAAGCGGATGGTCTGTAGTTGAGTGCTCATATGGCGAAGTTAATTGATGGAGGGTCATCGGGTGCTGCTCCAGTTGTGAATGTTGATGTGAATCATAATATCCGAATGCAAGGTAGTTTTGGTTTGGCATATGGGAGGGGTGATTTAATACCCCAAATTTTTGCTTAAGTTTTGAAAGTTTAGTGGCCAAAGTATAAATTTAGAAATATTTAGAATGCAAAAATGTAATTTTAAAAGATATATGTTTTGGCCTGCAAATGGATAGTTTGTTTCGAAACAATTGTTTTAATGAGAATCAGAATTTTGATTCGGGATTTGTATTAAAAGTTACAAAAAAAAGTCTAGTAAGAAATTGGATAATCGGATCGAACAAAAATTTTACAAAAATTTGAAGGATGCTAGATAAAGGTTGGAAATATTATTTCCATATCTTAGAACAGTGAAATTTATCATGGATCTGTGGAATTGAAGTTAATTTTCCTTATTTAGCCGAAATTTGGGAAATTTGGTGACTAAAGTGAAAGTTTTTAAAATTGCATGGCCAAAGTAGAAAGTCAACTTTATTTTGGTTCATCTTTGACTATGAGATATTTTAATAGAAGATATTTCAAGGGTAAATGGAAATTATCACATTTTATTAAGGGTAAACTAATAATTTCTCATTAAATGAATTTTAAATTCATTTAATTAGAATATAACAAGGGTAAAGGCTAATAAATGAGGAAAAAAATAAGCAAAAATTTTCCATCTTCTTCCCCTTGCTGCCGTGAACACCATTGGAGGTAAGAAAAAAATTATTTTCCATTTTACGCCATTTTCTTTGATTTTTGGATTAAGCTATTAGATAGAGAATTAATCCTCTTGAAATTTTGTATCATTTGGTATAAATATTTCAAGGAAATCATGCTTAGATATTGAGATGCATGATTTGGGTGGTTGAAGAACATGTTTGATTTTGAAGATTTGATGGGAGATTTTTATGTTGTTGAGTAATTCTATAGCATAGGAGATGATTAAATTCATGTGTTGAAGCTTATATCATGTTTGGCCATGGTTAGGGTTTATAGAAGTTGATTGAGTAGTGAATAAATTTGATTTTGTCATGATTGAAATATATGAATTTGATGTAAGGAGGTTGAATTCATGCTTGAAATTGAACGAAAAGTATGCATTAGATCACTGATAAGGTTCGACCATGGTGAATTTATTTAGGGAAAAAAATTCAAAATTTTTGAATGGTTTGTATTTGATTTTAGATGTATTCTACATGTCTTGGAGAATTAATTGGATCAATTTGGAGTGTTGTGTTAGTAAATGGACCATTTTTTGCAAGTCTTGAATATTTGAGGGTATTGTTGTATAATTGCTTAATTGTGGGTGTTTAATGCTAGAAATTGAAGTTAGAATGTTATTTTGGATCAAAATGCAAAAGTTGGTGAAGTTTGGTGACTAATTCGAAGAGTTAGAAAGTTTGGGGTTTAAATTGCAAGTTTGTAAATTTAAAGGTATTAGATTGAATATATTATATCAATGCTGGAAATTTTAATGCTGGTTTGAATTGAATGAAATGGTGAAAGGCCATTATGAATTAAATGGAAAGGTTGATGTGAATTCTAACAAGAATTCATAATTAGTGATTTAAATGCGAAACTTTCAAAAGTTGAAGGATTGATGATGGAACGAACATTTATGGAATTGAATAATTATTTTGTAAAGTTTTAAGTTATGATGACGTTGTGATTTAATTTTCATCGATTAAGTATTGATTACATTTACAAAATTTATTTTTCATCGAAATTAGATTATGTTAGTAGAATATTAACATATAGTTTGAAAATGGTGTATGTATGTGATGTTGATCAAACTGCAAAAAATCTTCTGATTCTAGCGATATGAAAGTAAAGGTCAAAGTACGAGAGGAAAAAAGGACATCGTAGGAAAGGTTCAGTAGTGAGGCAAAGGTGAGTACATATTTAATCAATATTTATGTTATCGAACGAACATTAGTTTGCGATGAGCCAATGAAAAAGTTATTACGGTAAGAAGTGACTCCTAAATATTATGAGATTTTTTATTCATGTATAATGTTCACTTGGTAAACTAATAGAATTATAGAATAAATTAAGGATATTAATTAGGGTAAGCTGACCAGAAATTATGATTTGAACATTAAGTTTAGAAAATCACCAAAAATTATATAAAAGTGATTAGAGAATTATATCTATACCGTTGGATTTTTATATAAGTCTAGTTTTATTTAAAATAAATGGATACTAATTCCGAGGTGTATACAAAAAAATATGATTTTTAATCAATGATAGGTCAGAAAACATGACAGCAGTTTCTGCTCAAATCAGTTTATGCAAGTCAGCTTTGAAAATTCGCTATAAATTGTACAAGTTGAACTAAAAGAAGTGTCTTATATGGTTATATTCATATTCGAGTCTAGTTTCCATTGTTGCAAACATAATAATTTTTAAGTATGTAGATTAATACAGAATAATACTTCTTTGAAGGTTATGCAAATTGTCAGAGTATAAAACTAAGATAAATTTTATAGTTGAGGCAATCGAAAGCAAAGGATTAACCTAAAGTTCAGTGAGGATAATATTTTGATTTATAAATTAAGTGTCAATGTGAGTACAATTAGTTTATTTAATTAATATGATTTAGGACGACTTGTGATAAGTTAACCTCGTAATTATTTTAAACTATGTTTTCTATTTTTAATATGAATTATTTACATAATGTTTGTATAAGTTTTATGGATGATTTAGGGTATGAACTCTCTATGTTCTATTTTGACGATAATGAAGTAGAAATGATTCTAAATTTGAAATATTGATTCTAAAATGAATAAGATATGAAAGTCCATTGTATGTTGCATTGAGAGCCGTAGGTACAATTGGCATGCTATGAGGTGGAGTGATTCTGATTATGATCTGGTATATTTGTGTACATTATGTGTAGCACCCTTGGTGCAAATGATACGATTGCACTTGAAGTGCATAGTGTGATGGAAGCACTGAAGTGCTTCTTGCACACACTCGTCTGACTCACGTTCCTTGCATTATCTTACATATACATTGGGCTATAAATACGAAAGATAAAAAATCTGATAGGCTTTCAGATAAAAATGAAATCTGAAAGTGAAAGTTCTAAAATGTATTTGAATGTAAAAGTTTCTAGAAAGGGTTTGAGAAAAAGGAATATGGAATATTTATTATGATTGATGTTGATTACTATAATTCTCATAAAATCATGAGATTATGATTTTCAGGTTTTTGACAAACAAAAGTGGCTTGAATAAGTCGGTTTGGAATTTCAACGTATTCATTTGAATTTTAAATTTTAATGTTTTGAATTGTTATTATGAAATTTTTATTTTATCTCACCTTAAGTAGTTATATTGTGTCACTAAGTTTTACTGAGCATATGATGATTTTCACGTGTAGGTTCAGATAAAGAAAAAAAATGTGAAGTGAGGAGCCTCTTGATGCATCTTTTCAAAAATCAATCTACCTACAATATCAATAAGACTTCTCTGGTATGATTTCGATTTTAGTGGCATATATAATTTATCTGTTTGGTAGCTCTGATAGACTTATATTTTTAAAGGGTATGCAATAGTAAATTAGGGCTACTTTATCTTTATTTGCATAATTCTATCTGAATGTATGATTGAATAGTCTTATATTTTAAAATATTTTAAAGTTAAACCAAATGATTTTAAAGTTGACAGGATTCAGATAGTTTTATAAGTATTGCGAAACAATATTAAATAAAAACGTTAGAGTCGCCACCGATAATTTATTTTTCGTAAAAAATTTGGTTGATCAGATATTATCTTACCTGATCTACGTTTTACCAGAAATATGTCGGATTTGGGAGTCGGTTACAGTCAAGGAAAGATTAACACAATTAAACTGCTTTTTCGGTACCATTTAATTTGTCGGTTCTCTTAATTGCGAAAATTGAAATTGAAATTAAAATTTAGAGATTCAATTCAAATTACTTACCTTTGATTGATTAAAGTTACCTCTAAAAAGTTGAAAACGTTATATTATAAAATAAAAGAAATATCAAATAAAAATTAAATTTAAAAAAATAAATCAAAGAAGGAAATATTAAATTTAAAAAATGTTATATAAAAATTGTTAAAAGAGAAAATAAAATAAATGAAGAAAATATTAAATTTCAGAAAAAAATAATAAAATATAAAAAATGTTGAAAGAGAAAATAAAAATAAAACAAAATAAAAAAGGAGTGGGAAAATAAAAATAAAATAAAATAAAATAAGAAGGGTTGAATTTTAAAGAAAATACAAGGAAAGAAAAAAATAAAATAATAATAAATGAAAGGGAAATATAATAAAATAATAAATAATAGTAGTAAAGATAAAAATGAGTTTTTAAAAGTTTTTTTAAAATAAAAGATAAGAATTAAATAAAAGAAAATATTTAAATAAATAATCTAAAGAGATTAAGATAAAGAAAAACTTATTGTGAAAACAACCTCAGACTTCAGTTTTGCCTCAAATTCCTCGGATCATCGAAACAAATCTTTACTTCAAAATTTACGTTGACTTACAAGGACAATTCTTTGTTGCCGACTCGGACTATATTGTTTCAACAATAACTGATTCCGATCTTAGTTTCCTCTTAGCAAACAATTTTGCTAAGTGTGTTTTCGGAAAGTCAAATATGCTTCAATAAGCAAACCTTTAATTTTACGTTTAGAATTGAGCCTTCGCTTTAGCCTTCAGCTTAAAAGAAAATTAGCTAAGCATGACCAAAGTCATATGATGTGATCCCAATCAGCCCTAACTTTCTTCTTGATCTAATTAAATCATTGAAATTCACCAAGGTTGATTCAAAGGGGGTTCTACCTTACTTCATCCTATACCTGCTTATTTATGCACTATATTTTATCATATGTTTTTATTTACCTCTTAGGATATGCTTATCATATGATATCATTCATTGCATGAATTTGCATGACATTCATTGCATTTAATAAGTATGTTGTTCATTTAAGCATGCATTGCATTTAAATTATCTAGTTCATTTAGGGAAGTAGTTCAATTATGCATATTTAGATCATTTAGTAAGCTACTTCATTCATGCATCTAGTTCATTGAATAAAGTTAGTTCATTAATCAAACTAACTCTAAATTATCCCATGCATATTTACATTTTATGATTGAATAAAGTTTATCTTTGTGTTTAGGTGCAAGAGGAAAGCTGAACAGTCTCAACAGATGCAAGAATATCAGTCAGAATGTATTCTAATTCTGGATGCGATACAGATATTTTTGGGTCCAGAAACAAATTGAAGATTATTCTTCTATCTCTTAGCTTTCCAACGCCTTTTGAATCACCTCAATCCGATATCGGGAGGTTGAGATATGATCAAATTACCAAAGAAATTGTAGGCTGGAATTTTCATTACGGGAATTTCATGCATGGATTATTTGGATGACTTTGAACCAAGGAAGAGTCCTTTCATCTTCCACCAAGAGACAAGCAATTGATGGCCATCTTAATTCACTAATTCAAGGCATTCAAGGTTGATGTTATCACCCATTGAAGGCCATTCATGTTCAAGCAAGGGGACATGCAATAACCATCATTCAAAACTTAGCATTCAAGGCATTTATCATCTTTTGAAGGCTGATTATATTCTTCAAGGGAACAAGCAATGAAGGATGATTTTATTTCATTTAATCACCAAATTAAGTGATAAAATAAGCAAGGAATTTGAAGAGACAAGCTGATTTGGACATGTAGCATGTCCACATTTATCATATGACTTCATTTAACCTCTTTTCTTCCATTTGCAAGCAAAACAATGCAGCCCAAGAGTCACCCCTCCTTCTTGGACGAAATTAAGGCCATATTCAGCTTCACATTATCTAGATTCATCCCCAAAATGATCTAGAATATTCATCCAACTTTGAAGATAAGAAGACAAAGCATTTAAGTGCATTTTATTGCTAAATTGATGAGAATGTTATCATCTTTTGAGTCTTTTCATATGTTTCTTAGAAATACTATAAATAGGCACCTTTGGTATCATTTGTACACACAATTTGATTTATGAAAATACTTTGAAAGATTGCTTTCATTTTAGTTATTGGATTAGAACTCTATCGGTTTCTTGTCGGCCTTGAATCCTTCATCTATTTCATCTTGTTATAGCGTTGGTTCCTAGCTCTACTATAGCTAGTGTGTCACGTTCCACCCTCTATCACTTTGATTCCATCTTTATTATATTGTTGGTTCCTAACTCATATATAGTTAGAGGTTCACAATCCATCCTTTGAATTACTATCATTCTCCACGCCAACCACAAACATCCTTCACCATTTTCGTTACATCCATTCAACCACTATCACCACCACACTTCTTTCATTTACAATCCACTTCAACTTCATTCTATCATTTCCATTACTTTTATACACATATTTATATATACATATTTTCCTTCTTATAACGTTATTTGTGCATTTTCAGTCTTCAATGAAAGCACTATGAAGCCTTACTAGAATCACGATCGGGACACATCGTATATGACTCGGAACACATAACCGGGATCATATCATTTGGCATTAGAGCTAGCCGATTCAGTAAGCGTATCGTATCATTTTCTCTCTCTCGGGTTAGTAAAAAAATCAAAAAAAAAGAAAAGAAAAAAGAGAAAATTTTAAAGAGGGAGAGAGCAATTATTTTCATCTTTGAAAAAAATAATCAAGAAGGTTTCATATTCGTTTCATCGTTTCTTTCATTATCTTTACGATTTCATTGCCTATTCTCATATTCATTCTTTATTGTAGCCATTTCTTTCTTAACTCACATCATTCTTCCAACCAAGCCCCAAATTGTTTCAGTCGAAGTCTACAAGACACCTTGTAAACCTCGAGGGAGTTCCACAAGAACTTTAAAGGAAAGCAAGAGTGGTAAAAGGCAAGAGTGTGCATTAAGGGTAAAAGTCATCCCGAGTGAAACACGAGAGGAGAGACTTTTCCTTGGAGTGTATTGGTGAGGTCTATTTTTCATTTTTTTATTACTAATCATGTCTCACACTTCTAGAGACAATTCTCATATTTCAGGAGGTGACACCCAAAATGATAGTGGTGCACTAAACTTACAAATGCAATCCATGACACGAGAGATAAGGAGTTTGTTTCAAAAGCATCTCGACCTAATCTCAAAGAAATTAGAGCAAATGATAGAACAACATTCTTGTTCAAAAACGTGTCCAACGAAGATCAAAACACAACTAAAAAAGGAGAAATGACTCTCGATCCTTTTCTAGTTCTGCACCTAATTGCAGTAGAAGATCTTACAAGGAGGACCCCAATTTTCTAACAAAAAGCAATGTCAAAAGTTCAACGCGAAGTAAGACAAGAAATTTTGCATCTTTTAATCCTGAAAGTCTAACTCGTCTTCAAGAGTGTTTTGACAATTTTGTCAAAGAAACACAATTGCAAGAACAACTAGAAAAAGAAAATATTTTCAACAAAAAAAGAGACATAAGAGTTGAAAAAGACATTGAGAGCAGAGAAAAAGAATTTTGTGAAAAAGAGGGGAAAGAGGAGAGTTTTGAAGAAAAAGAGAAAAAGAGTGTCATTGAAATAGAAATTCAAAAAGAATATGAGAGTGAAAATGATGAGTTTGAAAAAGAAATTCGTCAAATTTCATTTTTCACTAACAACCTTAACCATTCTTCTTTTATTCTTGAAATTTCATTGTTGCAGGATGATGAGAATATCACTTCAAGAGACATTTTAAACACATTTTCATTCCTAAAGATGATCGAACATCATCCATGCTTTAATAATGTTTCAAAGGAAGATCCAATGAAGTTTTCTATCACCAAGAAACCGGTGCCCAATAAGATCATCAAGCATCCTCTGTGGTTTGATTTTTCCATTTCTTTTGTTATTGAATTATTTACTTCTAACTTTGATTTACTTTTTAGAGGGATGATTCAAAAACAAAGAATTGATGTTTTGAGTTGCGAGGATAAGTTTCTTTGCAATCTTGAGATGAAATTGCCACTCTCCATTTTGCAAATAGATTATTTGAAGCAAAGGCTATCCATCTACTCAAGGGCCATCATATGGAAGGGTATGAATATTAAATTTGGCATGTCTTACCTACTTGAAGGAATCCAAGAGAATTGTGCACATTCAAACCCAAACAATTTATTCATATGGAAGGGTTTTCACAAGCTTCATGCATTAACTAATTGGTATGATGATTCCAAGGGACACTATAAAGAAGGATCCCATGAACCAATGCACATTTTCATGAAGAACCTTAACCATCGACCACTATCTCCGAATATTCTTAGGTTTGTTTTCCTTATCTCTTTAAATCTTATTTCCTTTTCTACTAATCTAGTTTTGATTTAGGAAACGAAAGGAGACATTCTTTTCAAAGAGAACAACACCGAAAGATGAAAGGATTTGAAGAGAAACGTTCTTTAATCAAAAGTAGTAACCTTTTAGACCAAGGAATGATTCAAAGGACAAGTTCCTTCATCAATGGAAGTGATGTTTTGAATCAAGGTAGGGTTCAAAAGACAACTCTCGTTGTCAAAGGATATGATGTTTCGAAAACTGAGATCAAAAAGGCATGTTCAAATTTGAGTGAACCATATGAAAATAAGGTTTACGAGCGTGAAGATCGTGATCTTGGAAAATGGGTTTTGTGTAAATCAAAAGTAAAGAAGTTCCCCACCCAAAGGAAATCAAAATTGTTCCCGTTCATAGCAAGTGTCGATTTGGGGACAAATCGCATTAAAGAGGGAGGGAATGATGTGATCCCAATCAGCCCTAACTTTCTTCTTGATCTAATTAAATCATTGAAGTTTACCAAGGCTGATTCAAAGGGGGTTCTACCTTACTTCATCCTATACCTGCTTATTTATGCATTATATTTTATCATATGTTTTTATTTACCTCTTAGGATATGCTTATCATATGATATCATTCATTGCATGAATTTGCATGACATTCATTGCATTTAATAAGTATGTTGTTCATTTAAGCATGCATTGCATTTAAATCATCTAGTTCATTTAGGGAAGTAGTTCAATTATGCATATTTAGATCATTTAGTAAGCTACTTCATTCATGCATCTAGTTCATTGAATAAAGTTAGTTCATTAATCAAACTAACTCTAAATTATCCCATGCATATTTACATGTTATGATTGAATAAAGTTTATCTTTGTGTTTAGGTGCAAGAGGAAAGCTGAACAGTCTCAACAGATGCAAGAATATCAGTCAGAATGTATTCTAATTCTGGATGCGATACAGATATTTTTGGGTCCAGAAACCAATTGGACATTATTATTATATCTCTTAGCTTTCCTACGCCTTTTGAATCACCTCAATCCTATATCGCGAGCTTGAGATATGATCGAATTACCAAAGAAATTATAGGTTGGAATTTTCATTACGGGAATTTCATGCATGGATTATTTGGATGACTTTGAACCAAGGAAGAGTCCTTTCATCTTCTACCAAGAGACAAGCAATTGATGGCCATCTTAATTCACTAATTCAAGACATTCAAGGTTGATGTTATCACCCATTGAAGGTCATTCATGTTCAAGCAAGGGGACATGCAATAACTATCATTCAAAACTTAGCATTCAAGGCCTTTATCATCTTTTGAAGGCTGATCATATTCTTCAAGGGAACAAGCAATGAAGGATGATTTTATTTCATTTAATCACCAAATTAAGTGATAAAATAAGCAAGGAATTTGAAGAGACAAGCTGATTTGGACATGTAGGATGTCCACATTCATTATACGACTTCATTTAACCTATTTTCTTCCATTTGCAAGCAAAGCAATGCAACCCAAGAGTCACCCCTCCTTCTTGGACGAAATTAAGGTCATATTCAGCTTCAAATTATCTAGATTCATCCCCAAAATGATCTAGAATATTCATCCAACTTTGAAGATAAGAAGACAAAGCATTCAAGTGCATTTTATTGCTAAATTGATGAGAATGTTATCATCTTTTGAGTCTTTTCATATGCTTCTTAGAAATACTATAAATAGGCACCTTTGGTATCATTTGTACACACAATTTTATTTATGAAAATACTTTGAAAGATATATTTCATTTTAGTTATTGGATTAGAACTCTATCGGTTTCTTGTCGGTCTTGAAGCCTTCATCCATTTCATCTTATTATAGCGTTGGTTCCTAGCTCTACTATAGCTAGTGGGTCACGTTCCACCCTCCATCACTTCGATTCCATCTTTATTATATTGTTGGTTCCTAACTCATATATAGTTAGAGGGTCACAATCCATCATTTGAATTACTATCATTCTCCACGCCAACCACAAACATCCTTCACCATTTTCGTTACATCCATTCAACCACTATCACCACCACACTTCTTTCATTTACAATCCACTTCAACTTCATTCTATCATTTCCATTAATTTCATACACATATTTATATATACATTTTTTCCTTCTTATAACGTTGTTTGTGCACTTTCAGTCTTCAATCAAAGCACTATGAAGTTCTTACTAGAATCACGATCGGGCAACATCATATATGACCCGGAACACATAACTGGGATCATATCATCATACTTAGCATAATTGTTGAAAATGAAATTTAAAAGAAAATAAAGAAGTGTGCGAAAAATAGAGAGAAAGCTAGAGAGAAGAATGAAATTTTATTCTCAGATGTGTGTGTTGAGTCCTTTTTTTAGGCTCACCTTGAGAGGGTATTTATAGCCTTCAAATTCCTAAAAACAAGCTAAAGATAATTCTTAAAATAATTTCTTAAAGCCTAATTAAAACACTTAAAACTATTTAAACTAAAATACCTAAAACAAAGATAAAATAAAAA
Source organism: Hibiscus syriacus (assembly GCF_006381635.1). Lineage (NCBI taxonomy): Eukaryota > Viridiplantae > Streptophyta > Magnoliopsida > Malvales > Malvaceae > Hibiscus > Hibiscus syriacus. The sequence continues at coordinate 25,946 of NW_024061943.1, read as the reverse complement.
TAATATCCTAAATTCTAATTGAAATATTGTCATCTATTTAAACTAAAATACAAAGATAAAATATAATATTAATATATATACTAAGTAAGCCCCGGACGAAAATGGATGTCTACAGTGACAAGGCTCGCTCTTCGTGGTGTATTGATTCAGGAGCCATACATCACATTTCAACAGATGCTACTTGTGTTGAAGATGGTACGAATTTTCATGGAGCCAATAAGCTTATTGTAGGTGATGGTAAAGGCATGTTTATTAATCGTATTGGTCATCCTTCGTTAGCTACTACATCACATACGTTACAATTGAATTCTTTGCTTCATGTTCCAAATATCACTAAAAATTTTCTTTCGGTGTCTAAGCTTACTAGAGATAATGGTGTTTTCTTGGAGTTTCATGCTCGAAAGTGTGTGGTTCGTGTTGAAGATTCTGGAGAAGTTTTGCTTAAAGGTAAAGAAGATAGTGGTTTGTATGAGTTCAACTCAAGTTTGGTTCCATTTGATGGTAGTGGATTTCATGCTTGTTTGGCTAGTTTTTCTTATGATGTTTTTCATAGATGTTTAGGGCACCATTCTCATGATGTGTTGTTGAAAGTGAAGTGTAATGTTGATCTTGGGGATAGTATGAAAAAATCGTTATGTGTTGCTTGTCAAATAGGAAAGAATCATTGCTTGCCGTTTAGTGAATCTCAATCTCAATATTTGGCTTTGTTTTAATTAGTCTTTACGGATCTTTGGGGTCCTCCGCATGTCTCCTCCAATGGGTTCAAATATTATGTCTCGTTTGTCGGTGCATATTCTCGTCATACTTGGGTGTATTTGTTACGCGATAAGTCGAAAGCATTGCATGCATTTCTTCGTTGTTAAAGGATGGTGTATGTCTAATTCAATATTGATATTAAGGCCGTTCAAAGTGATTGGGGTGGTGAGTATCGTGCTTTATCAAAGGTTCTTAGTCATAGTGGTGTGGTTCATCACTTACTTGTCCGCATACGTCTCAATAAAATGTGGTTGTTGAATAAAAACATCGACACATTATTGATATGGCGCTCACTTTGTTAGCTCAAGCTTCATTACCGTTGAAGTATTGGTCGCATGCGGTTGTCTCGGTGGTTCATGTGATTAATCGTCTTTCTACTAAAATTCTTCATGGTGTGTCCCCGTATGAGAAGTTGTTTGGCAAGCCACCGTCGTATGATCATTTGCGTGTGTTTGGTTGTGGTTGTTACCCTTGTTTACGTCCTTTTCACGCTCATAAGTTTAATTTTTGTTCGGAGTTGTGTACTTTTCTTGGCTATAGCTCCGACAACAAGGGTTATTTTTGTTTGGCGAAAGGAGGCCGTATGTATTTGTCGCAGCACGTTGTGTTTGATGAGTCACTTTTTTTTCTTGCTTCGGTCGATGTTACGAACTCCGATTTTGCTGCGTTCACTTATTTTAATTTGGACATTTTTATGGTGCATGGGGTTATGGATTTGCTTTGCTTGTTACCTGTATGTAACAATACTTGTAACACGCAAACTAATAATGTGTGTGATCGTTCGGTGCCTTTACACATGGAAACATTGTGTGATGAATTACGTAAAATGGCTGTACCTTTGGCTACTGGTGAACTGTGTGATGATGCTTTGGGTGAGGTGGCACCTACTCATGAAAATCATGATGATGTTAGTGTAATTGAGACAAATGCTCAAGGTGTATTAAACACATATGGGCACGTATCTGGTGATGATATCACAAATCAAAGGCAAGGTAATATTGTGGTCGACTCTCTTGGTGAGAATGGGATTGTTGGTTCGACTCAGGTGCTCATGACTGTGGTAGTTAATAATCATTCTATGATAACGCGTGGTAAAGTTGGCTTGTTTAAGCGACGTGCATTTCATGCGATGGAAGAAAATAGTGTGGACGTTGAACCAGCTACGATACGGCAAGCTCTTGCGCCTCCTAAATGGAAGCAGGTAGTTTTGGACGAATATGATGCTCTTATTAAAAATGGTACGCGGACTATAGTGCCATTACTTGAAAATAAGACTGCAATTGGTTGTAAATGGTTGTTCTGCATAAAGAAAAATACGGATGGTTCTGTTGCTTGTTATAAGGTGAGATTGGTGGCTAAAGGATTTACGCAAGTTTCGGATCATGATTTTCGTGATACGTTTAGTCTGGTTGTGAAGGTGTCAGCGGTTCATGTTGTGTTGGCCTTAGCTGTTCACAATAATTGGAAGCTTCGTCAGGTAGATGTCAACAACGCTTTTCTTAATGGTGACTCGGTTGAGGATGTTTTCATGGTTCAGCCTCCAGGGTTTGAACAAGATTCGGTCAACGGTGAATATCTTGTGTGTAAGTTGAAAAAGTCTATATATGGCTTAAAACAAGCACCTCAAAATTGGTATGTTAAGCTTTGTGATTATTTACTTTGCAATGGGTTTGTTGGTACTCATGCTGATGTGTCACTTTCTATTAAACGTGATGGTAGTCGGTGTGTTTATATATTTTTTATATTGATGATATTGTCATAACTGGGAGTTTTGATGATCTTGTTGAGGAGATTGTCCGTATGCTTGGTAAAGAATTTTCTTTAAAGGATCTTGGTGAGTTGAGTTTTTTTCTTGGTCTTGAAGTTGATCGATGTCTTGACGCTTTGCTTTAAGCCAATGTAAATATATTCGAGAGTTGTTGGAACGTGCAGAGATGAGGGATGCTCAGTTGGCCCCTACGCCTATGTTACCATCTCCCAAATTGTCTCGTTATGGTGGTAGACCTCTTGATGATCCTCAAGTGCATCGTAGTGTTGTGGAAGGATTATTATATCTTAGTCACACCCGACCTGATATTTCTTTTAGTGTGGGGTGTGTTGCATAATACATGCACCAATCGTGTGAGTTACATTAGTTAGCCATCAAACAAATTTTACGTTATTTGAGTGGTACTATTAATTATGGATTGTTGTTTCGTGCTTTTGGAAGTGATCTTTCGATTCGAACGTTTTCGGATGTGGATAGGGCAAGCAATTCGGATGATCGTCGATCCATTTTGGGTTATTGTGTATATATTGGTGACAACCTTGTTTCTTGGTGTTCAAAGAAACAAAGGTCGGTATCTCACTCGAAGACGGAGGTTGAATATCGAGGAATAACTTATGTTGTGTCTGAAATCTTGTGGTTACAAGCTCTTCTTGGTGATATGGGCATTGAATCTAATGTCGTTCCGATTGTGTGGAGTGATAGTACAAGTGTCGTGGCAATGAGCGCTCATCCTGTTTTTCATGCGAAGTCCAAGCATGTGGAGTTTGACGTCCATTTTGTTCTAGAGAAGGTTGCCAACAGTTCAATTTGTATCAATTATGTTTCTGGACGTTTTCAATTAGCAGAGGATTTACCAAGTCTCTTTCAAAATCATAATTTTCTACGTTTCGTTAGAAGCTAAGCATTTAGCAGTTTTGAGTTTTTTTGAATTGTCACTATGCAGGGTGAATGTTAGCAAGTGACGATATTTTAAAAGTTGTTGGTGTATGGGGTTCTCAGTTAGTGTGTGAGCTAAATTTTGTTGTATGTGTGGCCCTAAGAAGGTGAGCTGTTGAGCGGTTATCTGTGAGTGTGGAAAGTGTGATATTACACGATATAACATGTAAGAGGTGAGGGTTTAGAGTAGCTTTTCCACAATAATAATAAAGAGAATTTAAAAGTCAAACAGGAGGTGTCCACTGACTTATTAACATATATTGGTAAAATAAAAATCCCAAACATCCGTTGTCTCATCTTCAAAATGATCAATGCAATGAGGAAAATATTTCATTGATCATATTGCGTAACTACTAGTAACAATAAATGATTATATTTACCATACAACTGCGTATCATCTACTTAGATTATACGTTTGCAAAAATATAAATCATTTTACGCATGACTTGAATGCCCAAGAGAGTATGAAATATTCTTCCCTAGAATAAGCTGATATTCTTTGTTGTATCAGTATACAGACATAGTTTGAGACTTCACTATGGTTCTCGAGATGAATCATTTCATTGCTTGTAACAAATCTGGTAGCTTATTGTACGATGTATCTCAATTGTCATACGTTAGTTTTATTGTCTTATCCTTCGCATTTCAAACCTTGGCGTATTCTTTATGGTATCCAAACTAGCTTCGAATAGATGCAACTAACAATGAACAAGATATCGTTGGATTTTTGTAATGTCGAACGACTAAGATGTTGACATGTGTCAACAATCCAATGGTCAGTAAAATTTATAAATAGAGGTGAGTTTTATCATTATAGCAAGAGTAAAAAAGATGGTTAAGAGTATCAAAAGAGTGAGTTGGAGAAAGAGATCTTAGAGGTAGAGAATAGAAAAGTAGTGGGATAAGGGTGTAATATTATAATTGTATTTTTTGTATTAATAAAAGTGTTCTTTTCTCTTAATTTTTCTGGTTAAGCCTTAGTTATTGTAACTTTTCACTGCACTTGTGTTCGTATATTATTGACTTTGTCGACTAATATATGATTAGTTATACCATCTAATTGACATATGCTCGGCTTTGTCGCCTAAATAATATATGTTCAGTCATGTTGTCTAAGTATTATTGTGTACTAAAAAATTATAAAATAGAAGGATAACCAACGTCAAAGGGTTGATGGAACATTAGTGTGATATCATAAGGCGTCTGTAGTGGGTGAGGTGTACTCATCAAAATTTCCAATAATAAAATTAAATAATAATAATTATTTACTAAAAAATAATATATATTTAAACAATATCGATTTATCTATATTTATTTCAAAAAATTTAAATATTAATATTTTAAATAACAATGTATAATTGCAATGACAAGTAATGTATATTTAAACATATTATAATTAAAATAGATCATTACAAAATATAGTGAGATACTTCAAAAGAATTGATAAATGATGAGATGTAAGTTGTGACACTCATTTTCGTCCATATATTTTTTTATTTATTTTTATTTATATATATATATATATTATAATTTTCAAACGGTTTTTGAAAATACGTATATAATATATAGTTTCTAAAAATATTTTGAAAATGTATATAATATATAGTTTTTAAAACACTTTTGAAAACTATATAATATATAGTCTTTAAAACATTTTAGAAAATATATATAATATATAGCTTTTTGAAAACATTTTTTAAAACTTATATAGTATATGGTTTTTGAAAATATTTTTTAAAACTTATATATAATTTTTAAAACAATTTTTGAAAATTATATAGTTTTTTAAAACATTTTTGAAAATTATATAGTTTTTAAAAACATTTTTAAAAATTATATAGTTTTTAAAAAACATTTTTAAAAATTTATATATAATATATAGTTTTTAAAAGAAATAGCTTTAAAAATGTATATTATATATTTTTTTTAAAAAAATTCTTTTTAAATTATTATTATTATTATTATTATTATTATTATTATTATCATCATCATCATCACTTATTTATTTTTATTTTTTTCATGTAGGGTATAATGAAACGGTCCAATAACAGTCCAATCAGATTTGGGCCTGATTTAGTTCGTTGAAGTTTAGGGTTTGGAAACCCTAGTCACACATCACGGTCAAGCGCCGCAACAGAGAAATAGAGAGCCAATCAAGGGACGTCACAACGGCACGCTATTTTCGGCCGGGAAAATCGGGACTGACCCATATCGAAATCCCTGATCAACGACAAGTGTAACCACGAAGATCGGAACCGTGCACCGCTGGTGGATACCCCTACCAAGCCAACGCAAAAAGGACCACAGTACACAGAGAGAGCCATCGACCAACAAATCAAACCACAAAACAAACATCGAGTACACACGAGAACCATCAACAACCGAGAACAAAACGGTGAGAACCAAACAAAACCCATCAAACACAGTCAAAACCAAAAGAAAAACAAGCAACAGTGAGCAAAACCCACATGCAAAAACAATAAAAACCAAAACATCAACCACAAAGCCACGAAAGGCCATCGGGAGCCGGAGAGTCGCCGGAACTCAAGAGGCGCAGGTCTTAAAGGGTAAAAAACTGGAATTTTGCCTTTAGATCTGCATCGATGAGGGCTTCGTTGTGAGAATCAGACGGTGGATTTGTGTGTGGGGTGGTGTGAGGATCATTTTTGGGTTACGGTCTTCTTTTCAGTCGCCACCGACAGCGGTCCTGTGGCTGGCCATCCCTCAGGTGGGGATATGCTAGAGAGAAGCGAGAGAACCATAGGTTCTCTCTTTTTGTAGAGAGAGAGAGAGCTATTGGTAAGAATGAAGAGAGTTAGGTTGTTTGGCCTTGGAATCATGTACTTTATGGCATACCAAAACTACGTCGTTTTGGACCCTAACCCGCGTTTTTTATAAAAAAAAAGGGTAAACTATGTTTTTGGTCCCCCTAATTTACAGTTAATTCATTTGGCTCCTTTTTTTTATCTTTTACTTCGAATTCCTCTTAATTTCACCCCTGGTTTCGCTATTATTTCAGTTTAGTCCTTTTGTTTTATTTTATATTATTCTATTTTATTATTTTGTTATTTAATTGATATTACTTTTATATTATATATTTTATTTATTTCATTTTTTCGTATTATATTATTTACTCATTTTTTTCTTTTTGTTTTATTTCCTTTTTTATTTATTTTATTTTCTTTTTTAAACTAACCTTCTTATTTTTTATTATTTTCTTTTTCTTTTTTACTAACTTTTGTTTATTTTTGTCATTTATTTTATTTTGTTATTATATTATTTTCTTTTTCTTTTTTACTAATTTTTATTTTATCATCTGACATTTTTGATATTTTCAGTCGTAAATTCTATCAATCAAATGTAAGCAATTTGAATCGAATATTTTAAATTTAAATTTTTTATTTTCGCAATTAAAGACAACCGAAAAATTAATTGGTACCGAAAGGGCAGTTCAAGTGTGCTAATCCTTCCTTGAACGTAACCGACTCCCGAATTCGACATGTTTATGGTATAACGCAGATCAGGTAAGATGGTGTCCGACCCACCTAAATTCGTTTTAAAATGGTCGGTGACGACTCTAACCCACTCATTTCAAGTCGAAGCCCAACTCCAGGCCCAACCGAAAGACGGTCGCGACATAAGTATAAGTCTAAAGATATTTACACATGATTTATATTATACCGAAAAGATAATTTACACATGATTTATACAAAATAAAAATTGAATCTAGGCACATAAATATTTATATAATGTTTAATTATCAATCATTTTTAAATAAATATTATTTTGTAATCATTTTAAATTATTAAAAAATAAGATCAATATGTATTTAAATATATTTAAATCAACAGAGATGTAAATTAAATTTATATTTGATTAGTTAAATGATTGGTTTTTTAAAATTAAAAACAATATTTTTTAATGGTTTATATATGCCAACTCATTCGTATATAATATTGAGTGAGAATTGAAAATATATACCATTTAAATTAATTATATTATTCCGTATATACTATTGATTGGTAACGGACTCTCTTCAGTCAAAGGTCAAAACCCAATCACGCTGCGCCGCAAGCAACAGCTACCGCCGATACAATTGACGTCGCATAAAAAAATAAACCGGAAAAGGGGGGAAAAGCCGACGCTAAGAGTCAAAACTCGGTCTTAGCTTGCACTTTACGACACTCGGATTTGAGTGTAAAGCTGTGAAATCACCCAATCTATTTGTATCCCCACCTTCGACAATAACCTCTCGCGCAACCATGGTTTCATACTCTCTTTGCCTTTCGTTTTAGGGTTTGACCCCACAATCTCTCTTTGTTTTCATGTACAACACTAGGAGAGAGCCCTGCTTCAGAGAGAGAAACCTTGAGAAGAGGAAGTAAAACAAAAAGGGTCTGAAGGAGCTTTTCCAGGTTTTGTTGAGCTCCAAATAGATGGGGGCTCTGGGTCCAGTCGTCCCCCCTTGGATACCTGAAGATGACCTCTTGTTGAAGAACGCTATTGAGGTATATACTTCTTTTTTACTTGTTTTTTGAAGGGGGGAGATATAAGTGTTTTGGTACTTTTTTGAGGTTTTTTTATTGTTCTAGCCTCACATTCGATTTTTTTTTTTATTTCTTGTTAATTCGGATATACCTATATATTCGTGTTTTCTTTGATTTTTTTAGTAGCTGAAAGTTAATGATTTTTGTTTTCTTGCCTCTTCTATTTTATTATTTGTTATTAGAATGTTTGAGCTTATTTGACCGTATCTTTTTTTATATATATATTGGTACCGTTGAGTATGAAATATTTGCAATACAAGGCGTTTTTCACTAATGAGTTAGAAGATTATTGCATTTACATTTATGAAGATAAGGAATCTAGCACTTATATTATGGTTGCAATATCTGTCAATGGAGAGGATTACCATGTTGAAAATATAGTACTTGTAAACATTGTCTAGTCTGTGTCAAAGTGTTAAATTTGGAACTGCAACCTATTTTATGGACATCACTGATGAATTAGATTCTATTCATGAATGGAAGTTTGTAACTTTACTAGACAGCATGAATATTGATTAACCTGGAATGCGATCTAAATCGTTCAGTAAGCAAGAAGTTATCACCTCAACGCTAATTCAATTTTCTATGGTTATGTTTGTACGCTGGTGATGTATCATTATATTTCTTCATATCTGTTTTCAGGCTGGTGCTTCTCTGGAATCTCTTGCGAAGGGTGCAGTGCAGTTCTCTAGAAAATTCACAGTTAGAGAACTGCATGGTCGATTGCATTCTCTCCTTTATAATCCAGTTATTTCTAAGGAGGCTTCATCTCACATGATTGAGTCTGAATGTTCTGCTTCTAGCACAGCAAACGATAGCAATAGTTTGCCTGGGAAGAGAAAGTCTGAGAGTGTAGGTAGTAGTTACGATGCATTGTGTAAAAGAATTCGAAATGATCCCTTTAACTCAATGGATCCGAGTTTACTTGTTGAACCTAATGATAGCAACTCTATTGGGCTTGAAGATGAGCCTTTACCTGGAAATCCAATCTCAGATCATTTCGTGGTTCAAGAAACAAATGTGAATGTCATGCATTGTTCTTTTCCTCAAATACAGGAAAGTCCTCAAATACTTGGAGAGAATCAATTTCTTGTTGAGAGTGGCTCTGGTACAGAGGAATTGCAAGAATCCAAGGAATTTTCTATGCACAGTTTGCTAGAGAATAATGATAAAGAGAATATTTGCTCTTGGTTTGAGGGTAACCAGATCTTCAACTCATTAATTGTGGAGCATGGTTTGTCAATTTGGAGAACTGATGAAGGCTTCTCTGCATCAGCTATTCCTGCTGATGATGGTCTTGGGCAAACAGTCCTTCACGGAGGAGATATATGTGCACCACCCGGCGATGGTGTTGCAAAGAGCAATCATGTATCAGGACATAATGCTGTTGGTACAGATTCCCAGATTGAATCAGAAATACTATGTGAGGCTTCAGAAAATACAATGGCTGATACTGAAGGTTATTTGATGGAAATAACCAATACCCTTATGAATGATGAACCTTTTTTATTGGATGCTGATGCAAAAGATGTGATTGATAAGTCTTTCTTTGAAGGCTTGCGCTCACTTTTGGCAAGTTCACCAAACAACGGTGATCAAGATCAGATGACCGAATCAATGACAATTGAAACTCAAGTTAATCTTGCAAAAGTTTCTTGTTCAAGCCTCAGAGAATCAGATGAAGTTGCAGGATCTCGCCCTGAGGATGGGCCTGTCTCTTGCAATTCAGATGTCCTAAATCTTTCTTCTTGCGCTTTAAACAGTGAGGATCCGGAAATTCCATGCAATGAAGATGTTGACTTCCCCAAACAGCTATGCTGATTGACTGTTTCCTCAGCACGACACAAGGAACCTGGCAATCCATTATCTGCATGCATGAAAGATTTTTCTCGGGGTCAGAAAGCTAGTGAGAGAGGTCCCATCCTGGTTCAGAGAGATAAAATAGATCCTGGGCAATCACATGGATCTTCTCAAATAAAAGGATCACATATGATACCAAGTTGGTCAACTCCATGCAGTAGTTAAATGTGAGGATTACCCGTGTGTAGCTCCTAGAGTTGATGGTTTTCTATCCAATGCTTCAGCCCAAAGTAATTCCATTAATGCTAGTGATGGCACTTTCCCACCAACACTGCCAAAGGAAAATAGTGAAGAAAATTTACTGGGAATGCATACGAATCATAGTTCAGCTAATTCTATAACAGGGAAACATGCTCTTTGTTCTGATAACCACAACAGTTTCCCACTGGTGAATCCTTCTTCCATAAAACGAGAAGTGGATGCTCTACAAACGATTATTTCTCCAGAACCAGTTACATATTGAAAGTGATGATAATGTTCCTCATTACTCAGTCGGTGAGGCAATGTTATGTCATTAAATTCCGATGGTTGTTACCTCTATTATTGTCATCATTATTAACTCCCATTTTATTTCTTGTTTTTATGATTTTATGAACTGATCCTTGATATGGACTTGTATCCAGATGACAAAGATTTGTGTGATCAGGAAGGTAACTAGTCAACCCACTAAGATGAATTGCTAACTTTTACTTGCATCTATCAATTTTCTTCTTTGGTAGTATGGTGACTCTTGTTGTTACTTTTTTTTCACCTCTTTTATCATTAGCAGAAGAATCAAGAGATAAAGGAATAGTTTGTCATATATATATGCTTATGCATCTCCACCTGTTTTGGGTTCAGATTTTCTCTCTCTAATATTGAATATTGTCTTTATTGGTGAAGAAAATATATTACTTCTCACTGTGCAGTTACAAAATATCAGCATGTGGACAGAATAAGAGCAATTATGAGGCTGGAACAGGCTTACCGTTCTTTCATGCAGAGGGACATTGCATCCCATGGAGCCTATAAAGCCGCAATTTCAATCATTATTATATTAAGAAACATGAGGTATTCTAAGAATTTCCCTTTTTTAAGCTTTCGTACTATATCCTTACTTTTACCATTCTTCTCATCAATGTTGCCTTTACCATTTGAATGATACTTTCTAGAATACTGCTATGTTATTGTTATATTTAGGTGGGGTTCTTAATCATACACTTGAGTGAGTACCTAGTTATCTATGAAATGCTTATTGGTATTCGTTTAAGCCAAAGACTGGATAAATAACTATTCCTGGTTAGGAAACTATATCGTCTAGGGAACCATCTTGTATTTTGTTCTTCATTTGGTCACTTCAACATAATTCCATGGTTTCATTTTTGGAGCTTTGCGCTTTTAAGCTAATAGAGTTTATAGTTTTGATGGGTTTTATTTTTCTTTAATGCTTTACACTTCTAATTTTGTAGACTTTACTTGGTAGAACGACAGAAGATTTCATTGTTGACATTGACTTGAGAAGACAAGGATGTGCAAATACAGTGTCAAGGCAGCAAGTAAGATAAACCATGTCTTTATATAAGTACTACCACTTGAACGGTTGCTATTAACATGTAATACTACTTCTGTGGTTCCCCTCATATATTTAGGCAATCATCAATATGGAAGAAGATGGATCTTTCCATCTTAAAATTCTTGGCAAATGCTTGATATGGATAAAGGAGAATAAAGTAGCTCGTGGGCAAAGCCTGGGCCTTAAATCTGGAGATGTGATCCTGGTATTATTTTTATCTTTCTTTCGTAAATATATGGTAACAAGTATTGGACATCGTGACATGCCTACTTCATTGCAGTAGACCTCTTGTTTTTCATGCTCAAGTTCATCTATAAATGTTTAGAGAAATGTTAAGCTGAAAGTGGCTGTTTTGCAGATAAGGGGGATCCCATTAATCTTCGAGACGAACCAGAATTGTGTGAGGCAGTATTTGAATGGCGTGGCAGAAAAAAAGTTGAGCTCGGGAACCCCATGTTAGAACTGTGCTGTATGTGCAATTTGGTCACCTTTGTTTAGTGGTAGTCTCATGTAATTACTAATTATAAGTTGGAAAGAAATAGCTTTATAGTAGGCAGAATTGAATCTATCGATCCAATTGGTTACTCTGCTAAACTCATCTCTTTCATGGAACCTCCTTTTTTTAAACACCTCCGACAATTCTTTCTCCGGCTCACTTCCGGACTCTTTCTCCAATTTAACTCGCTTGCATCGACTCGGTCTCTCCGGGAACCAACTCTCCGGTAAAATACCTGCCATTCTTGGCTCACTCCCTCACCTTCAACTTTACCTTTACAACAACCATCTCCATGGACCCATTCCTTCAAGCTTTAACAACCTAACACGCCTGAGATGACTTAAAATCCAACGAAACTATATTTCCGGTGAGATTCCCGATCTCGGTTCACTCAAGAGCCTTTACTTTCTCGAAGCAAGTGATAACAACATATCTGGTTGAGTCCCAGTCCCATCGATGTTGCCATTATCTCTTGTCGAGCCCTTAATGAGGAACAATAAACTAAGAGGAAATATTCCCAACAAACATCGACAATATTAGATTCTCTTTATGAAAGATTTTTAATTTGATAATTGTTTAAACTAATAAAGACAACTTTGGGGCGGCAAACACTTTCCATGCGTTTAATACCTTCGTCCTTTGACAGTGCTTTTAAAAAAACCTATTTAAACGGCTAAATCAATTCCAAACTTTGAGATCAAATGGTGGTCGAGCATTCAGGAAATTGGGCAAGCAAGGAGGTGGTTCCCATACATAGATGTATGCATAGCATGGTTTTCCAAAACTTTTCAAGGCAGCATTCAGTGGCAGCAGGGGACATTTATGTTAAACTTCCTGAGGGTACACTAGTAGGTGGTCCAACTGCTGCTCATCAAAAAAGTGGGTTGGTTAGATCTCCACAGCTTCATGGATGCAATAAAAGCTTTCCAATATTTTCATATTCTTGTAAACGAAAATAGATTGATTCATTTTCATATTCTTTTAATAGTATGCAACTGCTAAAATCCAGATATTCTATAGAGAACAATATTTTGCTTATCAAATTATATATATATATAGATATATATATATATATATATGTATTTTTAATTTGTGCAATTATTGTCAATATATACTATTAAACTCATGGAAATATGGGTCAAACTTGTGTCAATTAATTCTTCATTTAATTTTATGAATAGGTCTTATAGATGCATATGGTGATAATTAAAAATAATAATGGATAGAGTTGTTGATGGCATTCTAGCTGTCCTATTTGATGGCAACTGGATGGAGGATTAGATTGCTGAATCTGACTGCAGCGAAGGATGTTAAATATGTAACTGAACAGCCCTTAGGAATAGCAAATGGGTGTGTCGGTTCTTTTTCCTCTCGATTTCAAGACTTCATCATGATTAATTTAAATTATTGTATCATACATTTAATTTTGATGGATGGACCTTCAAGTGAGTATATTTTTCATACACAAAAATTTAAATTTAAAACATTATTTAAGTGATATCAAATTAACTTATTACTTGAACTAATCCTGTTGGTGCTAATATGTTGATTTTTAATGTTATACTCTTCAGCCACCAAAGATCCTTTGTTCCCCATTCACCCACATCCCCTTTCTGCATGACACGCCTAATATTATAGTTTCAGAGGAATTATATCTGAATTTTATCATTGAAGAAGTTAAAAATATAATTTACCATGTATTAATATGTAAAATTATATATATTCTTAGAGGGGTAGATGAATAATCTCCCATTTTATGCGGAGCAATGGCTCTCTATCAGTGCCCGGTTTCACCCTGGTTCTATCCCTTTGTCTTTAATAGACTTTGTATTTATAGCTCATTGCTCGCTTATAAAAAAAATAGTCACTCAGTTTTTTTATATTCTTAATTTGAACACTCAACTTTAAATATTTGAGTGGAGAGTCAATGCTAATATTTTTGTGAAGAAAGAGATGACTTTTAAGGAGGAAGATGAAGGCGACGAGGTACAGGTGTAAAGGCTCCAGTCCCTTGTTCAAACTTGATGGAGGATACTTATAGTGGTAATTTAAGTACCATAGGATAATCATGTCTATTTCTAGTTAGGTAGGTATGGTAGTCAAACTTTGGATTTCATTCTATTGTATATGTGGGTTTGTCAAAGATCTTGTCTACGCACTGTAGTTAATTAGAAGTGTAACACCCATAGCCCGTATACGTCTCAAAATATGAGTTAAAAATGTCACATCAATTTTACTAATATTCACTGATCATAAATTCTTAAAATTTTGTTACATTATAAAACATTACATTATTAACTTTACAATTATTCCATTAATCGTGTAAAATCATAAAATAATAATTATCATATAAATCAAGTTTAATTTTAGGCAAAAGTTTAGTAGTTCAATAGTAAACAATACTGCTTAAAAACTGCCTAATTTTAAAATATTTCTTTGTTCTCGTAAAATATAATTTTTATCTAAAATATAAAACTTCGATTCATATTTATAACCCTAATAATATATCTTAGACATTTCTTATTCATATACATGTCATCTAAAATATTTCTTTGTTCTCGTAAAATATAATTTTTATCTAAAATATAAAACTTCGATTCATATTTATAACCCTAATAATATATCTTAGACATTTCTTATTCGTATACATGTCATCTAGGAAATTTAAAAGAGTAGGATGCCATTACTGATACATATATTTATTCTTTGTTGATTGATGCCAACTCGACTCCTTGCCCTTCTTTACTTACGCTTGAAAATCATCACACGTTAAATATTAACTTAGTGAGACATTAGAAACAAACTAAGGTGACATAAAATGTTAAACAACTTAACAACATCATAACATTATTTTTCTTTATATAAAACCTAACTTAAAATATCATAGCAATTCAAAACATTAAACTTAAATTCAAAGAAAATCATTAAATATCCAAACCGATTTATTCAAGTCGTCTTTCCTTATCAGAAACATGAAAATCATCATCTCGTGATTTTTTCAAAAGCATGATAATCAATAATAAACATAACAATCGTGTCATATTCTATTTCATTCAAATATTTTTCATAACTTTCTTATTTTATTCTCATTTTCCACTTTCATATTCATTCACATACTCATTTTCATATTTCATGCTCATAATAAATACTTTCGCATTTCAAAATTTATTTTCTGAATCAGAACTTATTTTCAAATTCGTAATCCAATGCATATTTATGAGAATGCAAGGTATGTGGGTAGAACATAAGGTGCACACAGGGCACATTACAATTTCAGTCTTAACTGAAACATATAATGCACTCCAAGTGCAATCATAACATGAGCACCAACGGTGCAGATCATGTACTCGAATGTACCATAACTTAAATTGAAAGTACTCAACTTAATGACATGTTAAATGTACCTACGACTCTCAGTGCAACATACAATGAGTTTTTCCATTAATTATTATATATTATTCAATTATCAAAGATATTAATATATCGACATATCCAACTCTTCATATCATAACATAATGGGCACTTATACTATAGCAAAACTGATTTTTTACGGTGTTTTTTTTAACATATAGCGGCGTTTCGCTAAAAACACCTGCGGCGTTATGACAAACGCCGCAAAAAGCACCACTGAAAATAGCGCCGCTAAAGTTCGCGGCATTTGTTATCGAAAAACGCCGCAATAGGTGACGATATATAGCGGCGTTTGCAATAGGTGTTGATATTTAACGGCATTTGTCTTACAAATGCTACAATAGGTGGTGGTGTTTAGCGGCGTTTTTCCCACAAACGCCGCAATAAGTGTTGAGATTCAGCAGCATTTTTCTCACAAACGCCACTATAAGTGTTGAGAATTAGAGGCGTTTTTCTCAAAAATGCTGCAAAAGGTTTTGAGATTTAACGGCGTTTGTAACAAAAAATGCCGCAATATACCATACATTTAGAGGCGTTTTTGGATACAAACGTCGCGAAAGGTCCGATATATAGCGGCATTTTTATGCTACAAACGACGCTAAAGGTCTAGTATATAGTGGCGCTTGTATCCTAAAACGCCGCTAAATGTATGATATATTGTGGCATTTTTTGTTACAAACGCCGCTAAATAACACATAATTTAACCAATAAAAAAATTTTGTTCGATTACCCCAAATCTATTTTTTCACCATGTTCCATTATCCAACAAACAAAACAACAATAACATCAAACTCTATATCCATAACAAGCAACATCAAATTCAATATAATAAATAAAAGTTTTCATTAATGTAATATAAGTTCAGTTAAAGACGATTCAGTAACATTAATAGAATGCTCATAACATAAATGAGACTACGATGGTGGATTCTGAGGTTACGTTTTTTGTATTATCTGCATCATATCATTGAGTCGTTTTTCAAATTCTTCACATCTCTGCTGATATGATGCTTCTCTCTGTGCTGTCGCTGCTTCTCTCTCTGCTTCCGTTACTGCTCTGGCTGCTTTCGATGCTGCTTCCCTTGCTTCATTTTTCGCTTTCAAGTTAGCCATTTGTTGATCCATCTCAGCCAACTTTTCTTTTAAACAACTAACTTCTAATTGGGAAGATCGAGACGTGATGACATGTACTGTGATGAACTGGATCCAAAATATTTTGTGGGAGTAACGAATGATCCTTGACAGCGCACCCGACCATATCTTTCAGGACCCAAAACATCATTAATAGCTTGGTTTTCAATGTCATCATCATTAACAATACAATGACTCGAAGCAGTAGCATGATATTTCGCCCTTTTCTCTCTCAATTTTTCCTAATAATAAAGTTAATAATTAATTAAAATAAAAAATGTCATGGTACAAATATAAATAAAGTCAGGTAAATTTAAAACATATACCCAATAAACGTACCATAATTTATGCATCGTCAACAGTCATAGGAGTGTCATCATTCTTCGTATGTGTCATGTCGAAGAGTTGGATTCGACCAACTTTAGAACCAGATGTATTTTCCTACAATGTACCATAATATAATTAGTATGAGTTAGTATGTAAATGGAATACAAAAAACTATGTCAATAATCTATAATACCTCCTCGTGAGCTATACAAAGAAAGCTCTTCGATCCAGCCGTGTGCGTAAACTTTTATTGTTGCCTGCTAGCAACACCAACATGCTCTCGGTCCTACAATCTCAAACAACAACTTTTAATGATGATTTTCAATTCGTTACAATTATGTCTAAAAAATACATCATACCTGTCCTTTTTGTGAACTCTAAAATCTGATTGCATCTGCCCATTGGTACCTGACTCATTCCTGGTGGGATTGTTTGCAGCTTCTCTTCAAGGCTAAGATCATTCTTGAAGTATTTCTTCTTTAAGGAGCTCTTGTGGTCCCTCCATCTCTTCCCTAACGTCACATAATAGTCACAGACCTCTAAAGAAGATTTCTCCTATACAACAAATAAGTGTGCACCGTAAGTATAAATTAGTATTGAATTTCTATAGAGTATCTATTATAATGACATTATTACCTTAACAAAATCCAACGCTTGATTTTTGTTACTATTAGGCATTTCGCGCCATAACTCATAATTGATCGGTAACATATTCACATTACGTCCAACTATGCCTAAGTAACCTGATAGAAGATGTGCTTCTGGGCCAATAGGTTGATCGGCATCGTTTCTTGAAACTTTGAAACGGTGCCCAGGAGGAAGTTGGTATAATTCTTTCAACGTTCTACGTCCTCGAGTCTTGCGCGTTCCAGCATTTTCAACTATGTAAAAAATTATTAAATGTAAGTTTTGAAAATGAACAAAGTAGTAACTAAAGTTTCGAAGATTACCTTGAATTTCTACATCTTCAACAGTTTCAGGAACTTCAGAAGACTCAGATGTATTCGATTCCTCGTTATTTCTTTCTTCATGGTGTTCTGAAGCTCGAATAACCCGTAAATCAGTTATTTTTCTCCTCGGCATGATATCTGTAATAAACAAACATGTGTAATAAAAAATGAATTAATTAATGAATATATTGAAAGACAACATGTTAAAGGTTATAACATTATAAATAAATAAATTAAGATCTAAAATCTTACGACATTATTATGTAATGTCAGTTGTCATAAATATCTTCATCAACGTCCTCCCGAACCCATTAAAATTGTGTTGTATTTGTGATAGTTTCATCTAAGTTTTGTGGTAGTAGAGGTAAACATTCTGATCTTGTTTCAATTTCATCTCTACTTCCATCCCGATGTCTATCAAGTCTCTGGGAGTATTACGGAGCACAACATACCAACCGTCATCCATTGGATCCTGACAGTAAAATACTTGTTTCACTTGAGAAGAAAATACATATGGTTCATCCATCAATCGTTGACCAATTTCAATTTCTGCTCAAGTTTTAAATTTATAGTTCTTTTATGCTCGTGTACAGACCGGGGAAAGGGAACAACATCATTAAAATAATTCTTGTATGCATTTGAGGTTTTCAATTCATGCACTAGATTAGAGTTACATATCTTCTTTTAGTTGGCTCATTATAACAAAGTTTACATTATCCTTTAGTTTAGAATTAAAGGTGACATGACATAATCTATTTAACTGTATTTAGTCTATGGCGTTAACACCAACTAGCATGAATGACACACACACTTGGATCAAAAATGGATTCCAATAAATCAATAAAAATACCAACAACCAAAACGAAACAAAAAAACCTATCAGACATGTTAATAATGACATTCGAATAAACTTAACAGATAGAGCTAATCACTAACCTTAATACACTTACGGTTTTAGGATTGGGGTGAAGGATCTTTTATATCAATGATTTTGCCCCAAGAGAAAACCAAGATGGACGAAAAAACTGGGCAGCACTAATCTGCACATTGAGAAAAGGATAGTTAGAAGTTTCACAGTTATATTAGCACTGCTAGCAAATTCTCAAGGGGTAACATTAAGTTGAATAAACATTAAGTACGAAATGGGTACATAGATAACAAGGCAAGTACTCATTAGTAATATTTAGTCTAAATATTACTGTTGGTTTGTTCAGAGTGAGAAGTGATTCGTTTCGGGATGTTGGCTTATTCATTGTTATTACTGAAAACTGACAGAAAGTATTGAAGCAATGATTAAAGAAATTTATTAAGTGAATTCTCTAATTTTATTGAAGCAATGATGAAGCAATGATAGGTTCAGGAGATTGATAATTTAATTGATACTCCTAATATGCACAAAATAATTCCACGACTCAGGCATAATGATCTCAGGTACTGATTTATCCTTGTTAAACTTAACAGATAATTGAAAACCATAAATGAAATACAATAGCAGATATTGAATAAAAGTTCAGATAATTGAAAACTCAAGATTAAATTTATCCTTGTTAAACTTAACAGAGAGTAGCCTTCCCCTACATGCCTAAAAGCTGATGGTCAGAAAATTGGAGCATATATAAACTTGTTTTTCCATGGTCCTAATCAAATATGTATCAACTACAATCCTCTGATTAGCAAAAATTTTGAATGGATCCCAAAACACCACAACAAGATTGTTCAAAGACACAAATTCATATAAGCTAATACAACGGAAAAACCAGTCATTAACATCAATGGCTACACAATTTGCAAGTTCCTTCCCCTTGTTGCAAATGCAATCCTATTAAGTTTGGCTGCTAATACAAATGAATACTGTTGAGTTAATCGATTGACGGAATCGGCCAAGAGGGGGGTGAATTGGCAATTAAAATTTTGTGGAAGCTTTTGCAGAAAACTGAAAGTAATTGCACAGCGATTTAGAGTGGTTCGACTTTATCAACCAAAGTCTACGTCCACTACCTTAGCTATCCACACTAAGGATTTTCCAACAAATTCACTAATTTGTTCTTTCTTTTGAGGCCAAAGAGATAACCTTACAACTCCGTCAAGAATATACCCCAATTCTTGAGAACACTCTTTTCTCAAAGAGAAGATTACAAATTTGCAAATTCACAAGAAAAACCTCACAAGGCAAATATGTTTGCACAATTCTAGAATAAAGAAAGAACACTCAAGAATGAATACAATTGAGCACAATAAGTGTTCTTGAAAGCAAAATGAATATTGAATGAAAAATAGGCTTGAAATGCTTAAACTTGAGGTTTGATATTTTTCTTTGATTCTCTCTTGATTCTAGTTGCTTGATGTTTCTTGTCATTGATCAGTGGCTTCTAAGCTTGTTTAAATACACCTTGAATCACTTCTGAACGTTGGGGTTGATAAGTGGAGTCAATAGAGCTGTTTAAGTGTGAAAACAATTAATTAAAGCAGTTTGGAGAGTCAGTGCATCGATGCATACCCATGGTGCATTGGTGCATCAGTGTAAAATTCAAATATTTTGACCGTTGGACCCTTAGTGCATCGGTGCACTGAGAGTGCATCGATGCATCAAGTGCATTCAATGTTTTCATAACATCCTCAGTGCATCGATGCATGGTATGTGCATCGATGCATCAAATGCATTCTATGTTCAATTTAATTCATGGTGCATCGATGCATGGATTGGTGTATCGGTGCATCACTCTGAAAAATTGATTTTAGGCTTGATTTTGGTTCAAAATACTTTGTGAAAATTGTTTCAAAAATATATTAAGTATAAAACGCAATTTTACACATTTAGTAAGGTTTGAAATTGATCTTAAAAGACTTGGAGTAATAATTTGATATTCGAGTAATTAAATCGAATATACTTTTAGAAAATCATTTGTAAAATCTTAAAATTCATTTAACTTAATTTGTTATATCGAAACATCAAAATGTTTCAACAAATACGACCTACGAATTGAGTAAATTTCTTATCGTGCAGTTGCAACTGATAAGCTGATTAAATAGAACCCAATGTTACTTAAATAACATACTGCGAAAAGGAAACAACATCTTATTTGCTGGTAAAAATATGAACTACACAAAATCTGAGAAAATCAGTTGTTTATTAACTGAATATGACAAGCCACTTCTTTTCTGGTAAAAGTGCTATCCTGGAAGACACGGGATTCTTTAAACAACATGGAAGCGGCATGAAGAAACACATAAAGGCTTAGAAACTTATATGAGTGCTCACTGCTAAACTACTCAATATTATACTAACAATTTTTCAGCAGTTTAGAACTACAAAACTAAAGCAAGTAAGCAAACAAACCCATAACTGAAAAAATGATTCTCTTAAAGTTTAAACGCATAGACATAGTTATTTACATCTAAAATCAAATAAGACATTGATTAGAAACGTAAGAACAAAACGTTAACAAAAAAGGAAACCCCGAAAACCTTTTTTATAGAGATAAAGATATGGAACAGATTTAACAAACAAATTCAACTGAAAGGCACTATCTTTTGGGTGATTAGCTGATCAATCAAATACTATGCTATGACTATAAGATCAACTGGAGTGAGATCAGAGTACCTGAGTCGTGGAATAATTTAAGATTTAAGATAACAATCTTTGAGCTTTGAAAGAATATTAATCAAGAGAAGGAAAGCAGTCCAAACGAAAATCAGTATTTGCCTATCATTGCTACATCATTGCTTCAATAAAAACTTTCATAAAAATGAAGGACATGGAAGTTATTTAAAAATCAAATAATGAATGGACAAAACTTTCATAAATACGAAGGACATGGAAGGGAAACAAGTATAACAGACTTGTTTGTCATACTCTCACCCGCAAAAGGCTTCGTTTTTAATGCTGACAGAACATTGTTAACCCTAAAATTGAATCGAAAATGGGAGTAGAATAGATAATGTTGGAGAAAAGAAATAATGTGGTTGATGACCTATGGCGAGACGATGGTTTGTGGTGAACCCTAAACCCAAATAAGCAAAGCTAAGTGGAGGAAGATTTTAGGGGGAACACATAAGGGATCGGGATTTCGAATAGAGGATATTTGATAAAAGAAAGACAATGGTGGCGTTTATATTACAAACGCCACAATGGGATAAACTACTGCGGCATTTATTACGAAAACACCACTAACGGATAAAACAATTGCGGCATTTATTACGAAAATACCACTAACGGAGAAAACAATTGCGGCGTTTATTACAAAAACGCCACTAAAGGAGAAAACAATTGCGGCGTTTATTTCAAAAATGCCACTAAAGGAGAAAGCAATTGCAGCGTTTATTTCAAAAACACCACTAAATTACAACTCTTTAGCGGCGTTTGTTAACAAATGCCACTAAATACAACTCTATTGCGGCATTTATGTCAAAAATGCCATTAAAGTTAACTTTTCAGTAGTATTTGGGGTTTAGAAACGCCACTCAATTAAGAGTATTTTGCAACGATTAATTTAAAAACGCCACTATAAATGAAAATATACAACCTTTTTGCAACATTTTTTTAAACGCCACTAAAATATTATTCTTTCACGGCGTTTTCGGATAAAAACGTCGCAACAGGAGATTTATAGCGGCGTTTTTGTATACATATTCGTTGTTTGTGAGTACTATAAATGGTGCGGATATGTGTGCAAGTATACACAATCGAACAAGTAATAAAGTGATGAGTGAGTATCGTTCTCCACAGGGATTGGGGGAAATCAAATAAATTTGTCACGACACTTTACTCTATCATCTAAGTAAAGTTAGAGATGGTATATATACAAATGGTAATGTTGTGGCAAAATGAATGGATGGTATGGAAATCGAACGATGACAATGTGGTAGCATATTGATATGTTGTGGCAAAAGGAATTGTGTGTACTCCAATCAAATAAAAATGTAAAGGCAAAATAAACTGTAAATACTGGATTTGATTATAAGGACTTTAGACTCCTCACATGACAAGCTACTATGGGAATGAATGATAGGAGTTACCTAGGAAAATCTAAGTCCACTTCTCAGAATGGTTTTACTTTTATGCTTTATCTGCCCGACAGAGTTTACTAAGGGTGCCCTATGCTATCTCTAGTCAAGGGACTCAACAGATTGAAGATGCCTTGGCAAAATCGATTGGCGTTAGCTACTGCAGGGATCCTATTGGTCCAGATAACAGGATATGTCTTGGCAATACCTTTTTGCGGCATCATTAATATCTAACCTATCGCTCATACACAACTCCTTTTAGTCGAATGAAATCCTAGCCTTATCTCTAAAGTGGATTAGGCCTAGTTACTATCTAGAACCCCTTGTTTATGTGGTTCCTCCCTAGTTTCTCTCGAATACTAAGGATATGCTACTTAGGCATTCTCTCAAACACTAAGTAATCACCTAAGGAATGGCTACTCTCATAGCTCCTACAACCTTAAGGCATTAAAATTCATAAGAAAAACAGATTATAATATAGAAAAATAGTCATTCATTAAAGCAAAACTTAAATATCCAAAATAAACCCCCACCAAATAGGATTAGTTCATGGTGGGGTTTGAAATAAGTAAGCACAAAGCAAGTTAATTCATTCCTTACAACCCAAATAATAAATAATATAGCAAAGAGCAAAGGGAAGGAGGAAAAGCCTTCGACGTGCACTGCCGGAGCTTCCCTCGGCCACCACGAACAGTCCCAGCGATCTAGCTCCTCTCGGATGCCTAGTTCGCCACTCCCTATAGCCTGTCAACGGAGGAATACCATGGCAAAAACGATTGACGGAAAAAGAGAGAACTTTTTCTTTGAATTTTTAGGCTCTTGGCGGCTGTCTAAAAATCTCCAAGTCTCCTCTAAAAGTCAGGCTTCATCTTCTATTTATAGGGGATAATGAACCTAGGGTTTTGTGTTAAAATTATTAGTATCCTAAAGTTCATTCCTTTTATGTGAGAGTCGGTGCAAAGATGGTAACTGGCCCCTCCTTTATGGCATTACAGAAATCACTTTTTATGCCATGACAGCTGGCTCTTACTAAAAATATTTTCTTTGACTTTTTCTGCCTAGAAATACCGTCCGAGTTATCGCGTCAATCTCATTTTGCTCAGTAGTCTTATCATGTCATGGCAATTCCCTTTTGCTTATCATTGCTCCCAAATCCTGCACATCATCAAACAAAACACCTTCCCCATAAACAACACTTATTACAAAATAAAATGTCGCGACAAACAGAATTTCACCACATGCAACTATATGCTCCTAAATGCATCTATACGATCCTATATGAGCTTTTAGACAATCAATAACTTAAGTGAAAAGGTCTCAAATATGACCTTTTTACGGAGTTATCAATACAAACGTCGCTAATAACCTTTTATTTACATAATATTAGTGCATTTTACATTTTTCATTTCTGCTCTACATCAACTAAATTCACTGATATATGTAGCTTTATATAAGTAACAAGAACCATACATTTGAAATAAGACATAAGGTATGCATAAAAATACTTAACAACATAATACATTACAATTTAGAAAGCATTAAAGTTATGCATAAACAATCTTCACCATATTGTTCAGTAGAATTTAATTGTGGTCATTTGTGGGGAAAGGATGTAGGAAAGTTTTTTTTCCTTGTTTGACGACGCATCGTTAAGTTTTTCGTCTTTGTAAACTCTATATGGATAAACTCTTCATCATTTCATCAAATAAATCTCCTACCTCCGGTTCACCAAGAAGACTCCTTGCGCGCTTCACTGCTTCATTTAAAACAGATAACGACCTTCCACCTACAGTATGAACCTTGATTGTAGATGGCTTGGGAACTGAATAAAAATTAAAATAAATTAAAATAGATGATATAAATGTTTACTTGGAGTAACAGTAGAGGCAACTTCATCTTCATTGAGGATATATACTGCTTTTGCAATTGAAGATTCTTTCAAGCCACAGAGTTACCAAATTCGGTTCTAAACATCAGGTATTTATTTACTCCTCTATCATCGTTCTAAATAAGCTTCGAAGATCCTACATGCGTACGATCTATGAAATTGGACTGAGCGTAGAAAAACAAATTATAGCGGTTGAAAGATTCACAGATTATTACCTTCAAGAAGGAGATCGGCCATGGAAGGGTATGGAGAAATAGAAGTTATTTTCAGATCATCATCGAGTTTCGACGGCGAGACCGGACCGATATCCTCCCAACGATAATTTGATCCATCGTTAGGGCAAATACGCCACGCAGACATTCCGACGATAATTTCTCTTAGTCAAGGCAACACCTGCTATTTTCTTCTCAAATACGTTAGCTTTCTGGGTTTTCCCCATTTTCAGAAGACCAAAAAAAATGAAAAATATCATTACTGATAACAGGGATCAAACCGTGCAATTGGTTTATTGTTCGTCTGTGAGAGGCCAGATTTAGTCGCTGGGATATACAAAAGACGACGTCGCTTGGAATCGTTTGAGAGCTGTTGTTGTACCAGAGAAGAAGCTTTAGGGAAGAAGAGTTTAAATGATTTTAGGGTTAGGTATAAAAAAAGGGGGACCATATATTTAACATTTTGTGGCGCTTTTAAAAAAATGCCACTATATCACATGTTTTTGCGACGTTTATACAAAAAAACGCCACTATTGATTAACACTATTGTGGCGTTTGTCAAAAAACGCCACTATTGATTAACACTATTAAGACGTTTGTCTAAAAATGCCACCATTGATTAACACTATTGCGGCGTTTGAGGAATAAACATCGCTATATGTATACTCAATTACGGCGTTTGTGGTATAAATGCCGCTAATTTACCACTCTATTACGGCATTTGGGCTAAAATGCCACAAAATTATACTCTATTGCGGCGTTTTTATAATAATCGCCGACATTAATTAACCCTTCTATGGCGTTTGTCTATAAACGACGCTAAATTATTCTTCATTGCGGCGTTTGTTGGAAGAACGCCATTATAAATCACCCTATTGCTGGTATTTTTTGTAAAAACGCTGCTATATGTCAACTCTATTGCAGTATTTGTACAATAAATGCCACTAAAGTATTAATTTGTGGCGTTACGATTGTAAACGCTGCTATATGTTTAACTTTTGTGGCGTTTTCTTTCCAAACGCCGCTACAAAACAGTTTTGTTGTAGTGTTCATACCCTAAATATTTCATTTCCACATAACATTTATATATCATAATTATCGTCAATTAT
>NW_024061942.1:0-51677 GCF_006381635.1 Hibiscus syriacus | reverse complement strand
TTCGAGAAAACATAAACGAGTGGTGGTGGTGGTGGCGGTGGAGGAGGCGGAGGGAAGTGGTGGAAATGGGTAAGCTGTATAATATGCTTCTGGGAGTTGGGTGTCGCTTAAAAGGCAACTCATTTGCAAAAGTTCCAAACCAATCACCTTTTAATATACTACACTAACGCCCCCAGGCCCCAGTCATGTATATTTTTAGACCGAAAAATATTATAATTCCTTTCGGAGTCACTGATCTTATAAATTATATACCTTATTAGAAATATTCTAACTTCATACCTCGCACGCTAAAGGTCACCGTTTCGAACCGGGCTCTGACACTTTATTTTTGAAAAAAAAACTTTATTTTTTACTGTTTTACGTAAATAATTTAATTTTTTCTTATATTAAGATAAATATAAAATAATATTTGTCTAAAATATTTAAATTAATAAATACAGATAAAAATTACTATACTTAGACGCGTGGTATCAATAACCGAATAATGCATATACTGAAATAAATTAATGTAAAATAAAATGAGATGGGTAATGATTAGTAATCGTCAAATACTCGTACATTTAATAGAACAGTAAATATTAAGAAAGCGTATCGCCGTAAATACTGGATTCAATTGGGAAATACGACGGGACGTGGCTGTTTCTGGATATCAAATCCGCGTCAATAGATTTAATTGAGTGGGGGTGAAAATGAAAGTACGTAAACAGTGACATGCAAATTTGGGTTCTTTTGGGATATATTTGTCCTTTTACCGTACCACCTATAAAATGGTGTCTCTTGTTCCCATATGTAATGAGTAAGGGGAGGTAAGATAGTAGGCTGCTCCCAACACTAGGTTGATAGCAGCCGTAGGAGACCCCCAAATTATAAAATACCCTCCATGGACTCGATCCTACGACCTCAAGGTTAAGAACATTGTGCTCTACTATAACTATGATCTAATTAAAGCAAAAAAAACCATGCGGTTACTACAAATTGAACCTTCAAAATAAAAAATTGGTCATAATTATTTGATTATAATTAAGTTTTATTTAGGGTCTGTTTGTTTAGCTGTAATTGGTTTTCCCAGAAATGAATTACTGGAATTTGAATTACTGGAAAATGAATTACTGGAATTTGAATTCTGGAAAATGAATTACATTTCTGTAAAATGAATTACATTTCTGGAAAATGAATTACATTTCTGGAAAACATCTGGGAAAACGTTTTTATGATGTTGGAAGATGTATTTAAACATTTTTTCGGTATATTTTAGTGAAATAAAATTTTATAAATATATTATTATTTATTAAAGTAATAGTACTATATTATTTAAAATATTATTAGTATATTTTAATCTTTACTAAAATATTATTGAAATATATAAATAATATTATTCATTATTAATATATAAAAAAATTTATATATATTATTAAAATAAAAATTAATATCTTATATTATTATAATATAATGATTATTTTATATAATATTAAAATATAATTATATTATTATAAATATTAATAAATATATTTAAATATTTTAATAATATATTTGATGAAATGATATTAAATATTTATTATATAAATTCATAAAATAAAATTATTTTGAGATTTTGCTTGAAGTGAAAAGTTCGGAAAATGACTTACGGAAAATGAATCCGTAAGTCATTTACAGAAAACACAAAGGAAATTGTTACTAGGAAAAATTACATTCCGGAAAACGAATTACGTGAAACAAACACAGGAAAACGTTTTCCGGAAAACGAAAGTACGTGAAACAAACACGGGAAACATTTTCGGAAAATGAATTACGTGAAACAAACACGGGAAAACATTTTCCGGAAAATGAATTACGTGAAACAAACACGGGAATTCGGGGAAAACCAATTCCGTAATTCCAATTACGGGAAACAAACAGACCCTTAAACACGGGAGTAAGTAATGCATATAGGGGTGACCAAAACTCGACTCGATTCGAAAAATCGATTTTTTTAAATTTTGAGTTATTCGAGTCAACTCGAATATACATTCGGTTTTTGAGTTCGAGTCGAGTGAAATTTGACTTTTCGAGTTACTCAAAAAATCAAAATTTGAACCAGTACTTGACAATTTTACGATTTTAATCCTTGATTTTATGATTTCTTCAATTCGTTATTTATTTTAAGTTCATTTTTTACCAAATTTGAGTCACATGCTCTTAAACCATAGTAGAATACATGTGTACTTTCAATTTCTCTTTTGAACAAATTTTTTATTTTCAATTTAGTCCTTTATTTTTTTTCATAATCCCTTATCTATGTAATTGTTGTGTTTGAATATGAGTGTAATGGTTGTATGTATTGCATATGTTATTATCTATGTTAAAAATTATGTTAGTTTGATATGTTGGAATATATGAGATTATAATGAACTTTTATGATATGTTTCAAGTAACATGAGAAATGTTATGAATTCCATAAGTATAGGTATATGTAATAAAATGATGGATTATAGGATTATATGAATAGAATAGTTATGATTGTATAGTGGGAATACACTTTGTAGATGAACTGGTATAATAGAATTATACTTGGAAATGATAATTTAGATAAATTAATGGAGATAAATAAATAGTACATCAAATAGGGAATATATATATATATATATATATATTGTATAGAAAATTCCATATGTTTCAATGAATGATGATTTAAAACTGATTCAATTCTTAATGATATAAAAATATTACAGAGATCTAGGAAATGAAATCATATGAGAACATTATAGAAATTAAAATTTAATAGGTTATGATAATATGTTTATGTGGCAAATTGTGTGAAAAAATGAACTAATAGAATAAAGAATTAGTACACAAAGATATGATATAGAATATGTAACAAGAGTCTATGAGTATATGATAAATAGAAGTAAATGGAAATAAGGAATAAGATAGATGACTATAGTATAGATATTATATGACTAAGAATTATGAAAAAGGGAATGAGTTAAATGATAACAAGTGAATGTGTTATAAGCCGAGTAAGGCAAAATAAATGATTATATGAACATGAAACAGTACACAATACTATATGATACGATGATATAATTGTATGTACATATTTGTTACATGAATGTGTATATGAGATTTTATGATTTGATTGTATAAATTATGCATTATTTGTTAAGAGTTATAGTTACCTTATACGTTTTATATGCCTCATTAAGTCATCGACTTAGCGTGTGAGTGTTTCACACGTAGGTTTCTGGAAGCAAATAGAGAAGCGAAGCAGCGATAGTCAAGGCAAGACAGGTCAGCCTCTCCTTTCCTATGATCAGATCAGAAAAGAGTTTAGAATTATTTGTATTTGGTTATTGGAAATAGTTGGCATGTAATTAATGTTTTGAATTATATACCCTCTAATCAGTTTTGAAGATATTTTTATTTTAATGATATGAATTATGAACTTATATATATTGAATAAAGTGGAATTTTTTTATATTGGTATACAAATATAAGTTTTGAAAAGTAAATGTGACATCTCGGATTCAGATCCGGGTCGGATACGAGTTGGGGGTGTTACAAGAATACATGTGTACTTTCAATTTCTCTTTTTGATAACAAATTTTTTTATTTTTCAATTTAGTCCTTCAATTTTTCATAATCTCCTTATTCCTTCAATTTGTGATTTATTTTAAGTCATTTTTTTTACCAAATTTAAACCACATGCTCATTTATCACAATAGAAAACCTGTCTAACTTTAATTGTTATTTTTTAAACTAAATATATAATGTCTTTTTTATTTAGTCCCTAAACTTTGCATTTTACTCAATTTGGTCTTTTGACTTAAATATTGCAAATTCTTTCTTCTCATCAATTCTTTAACTCATTTATACTATCATCAATATTTTACCCTCAAATATTTTCTTTAAAATATAATATTATGAATATATTTTGTAATTATATTGTATTTGATATATTAAATAATATAATATGAAAGAATAATATATATATATATTATGGTTAGATAAAGTCAAATAAAATTGAAACAAATCATTGCCATAAATACTAAATAATTATAATAAAATTATTATAAAACTCAAATAATTCAACTCGATTTCTTAAATCAACTCAATTTAAAAAAAGCAAACTAAATTAAAATTATAAAATACGAATCATCAACTTAAATAATTCAAAAAATATTTACTCACTCTTTCGAATGCTCACCATGGGAATGGAAGAGGACAAGTGAGTAGATTGACAGTGAAACCTACATTCCTAGGTTGCATACCTCCAAATGTCAAAAAAAGTCAATACCTGCTTAGTTTTCTGACGGTCGTTTCAGTCCATAAACAGCACATGCTCTTTCCCACTTCTCAATTCTGAGCTCATCCATCCCATCTTCCATTACTTTTTTTTAGTAAAAAAATTCATGTCAACGTTTTGGGCTAGTTAATTACATGAAAAATCACAAGGAAATAATTGTGTTAAATTAAAATATAAGGACTAAATGATAATATTGAGCTTAATAAAGAGACCAGAATCATATTTTTAACAATTATTTCCCACAACTAACTTTTCGTATATTACGTAGTAGCTGTAGTAATAAATTTGTGTATAAAATATTATCAGGGGGGGGGGGGGGAACGCCATGTCATGGTGAATCGACCGCCCAACAAAATACAGGCGACGGTGGGTGGAATTTATGGCGCGTGACGCATGAGTCGTTATCTAAGAAGAGGGCATTTTTTCCCTTTTAGTTTTTCAGGTGACATCTTCATTTCCGGTAGCTGGATTCATAAGCAAAGCAGCTCAGTTTAGTGACGGGGAAAACCTAAGACAGCCAGATTAATTAGCAAAACATTAAGGGTTTATATTTGATAAATAGTAACTTCACATATTAATTCCTGCATATTTGTGCTTTAAAGAAGAAAAAATAAGTCCAGTGCATGAATTTCAATGTCTGAACTAATTTTCAAGTGAAAATACAACATCCAATCACAAAAAAAACAACTTTTTATATTCGAAAGAAATTAAATTATATTTGAAATAACACGTTAAACATATTATTTACCTCAATTTATGGAATTTTTATTTTAGTCTATACACTTTTAATTTCTTCTAATTTGATCTTAAAAATAAAGCAAAGTTGTTAACAATGTTGATAATTTACTAAATAAATTCCAGCTGCGAACGACTTTGACATTTATATTCGCTAATTTTTCTTTAATGTTTTTTTTAGCTTAAAAGTTCTCTATTTTTTATTTGGGAATAATAATATTTAATAATTTAGTGTAGCTAATAAGAATTTCATATATGTAGATATTTAGAATAAAAAAAACAAAGCCAGGATTTTCTGGTGAATGAAATCAATATAAAATTAAATTGGAAGTTGCATTAAGCCAAGCATGCTTGGTGTAGTATAATGTAGTTCACCGTCACTACAGTCAAGTAGTAATTAGAGAAACTAGGTAGAGACAAATTGGTACCGTCGAATGTGAGACCCAATGACAGGGCGAGTGGGATCCTTTACACAGATCAAAGCGCGTCGGGAGAAGTGAGTTTGAGGGAGGAAGAGCAAGATTGCAGCATCCAAGGGAACGGACGGACAGTTCCGGAAAAAACACAAAGACACGTGTTCCCATTATCCAAACGTTTCTGGGCTGATTTCATGTAACAATCTGTTTTATACGTGGGGACCACGATGCACAGGTTGGACACACGTGGCGCTGACAGTAACACGTCTCATAGGAGCCTGGCATAAACCTCACCTACATAAACGGACAGCGTCGGCAGAGAAAAAGCCTTCGTCTACCCCATCGTCACAAACTCCGCATCATACTTGTGTCCAATAATTATAAGTGAGAATTCCATTAAATTAAAGTTAAAATCCAATTAATTAAGTTTATGTTTATTATTTTTTGTAAGTCTAATTGTATTTACGAAATTTGAGTTCATCATAAAATTTTATTTAAATTTAAACGTAATTATTTTAAAATGTTATGATATATATTGATTATGATTTAATCGGTTTTCTTTAGCTTTAAGTGATATATATGTTATATTACATGTGTAACTAAAATTTATAATTTTATTCAATAAATTAAATGATATTTAAAATCGTATATTTATAAAGTTGTTTTTTAAAAAGTATTGATGCGATTATAAAGGAGAAATGAATTGATAGAAAAGAAAAAATTGTAAAGAGCTACGGTATAAGGATCAAATTAAATAAAATACAAAATTGAGGAACTAAATTCGAAAAATAAAAAAAGTAACCAAAAAATGAATTAAAGCTCCATACATGTTCTGCATTGGTACTGCATTGGTTGAGGAGGATGTGATTGAAATTTAGTTAAAATTAAAAAAAATTAAAGAAACAAAAAAATTAAAGACCAAATCATAGAATACTCAAATTATTTAACTAAAGAGTAAAATGATCTCATTTTAATTTTTATATTTGTTATTATTCAAATTTTATAAATTAAACTCGATTCAAATTCAAATCAGAATTAAAAATATAAACTAACTCGAATAATCTATAATTAAAAAACATTTTTTAATCAAATCAAATTTTATTCATCTTAAAATAATTTTACAATATGGTCCAAAAATTATTAATACAAACATAAACAAAAATTAACGTGAATTGACTTTTGCCGTTTCGGGCAACCTTGATTACAGTTCTCTTCCACGTACACCGAAATTTCATGAACTTTTAATATGTATATATTTAGATGGTTAATTGCACTAAACTCCTCCAAATTATTATTTTAATTTTAAGTTGATACTAAATTTTAAAACTAAATTTTCAAAGTATTAATATTGTATCAGTTCAATCTTTTATAATTAAAATTTTATCAATATAATATTATTATTTAATGAACAATTTATTTATTTTTTATTAAGCCAAGTTGATTCTAAAGTAGTATGTGTTCTAAATACTCTCAACTATTTGACAATGAAAGCTCAATCATCAATGTTGAAATTGCTAGTGCTTGAACCTGAGTCCTATAAGAATAACAATCATTGTTTTAACTATTGAAACGATTTGATTCGCACTTTAATGAATTATATCAAAACTTGAATTATAATTTAAAAACATTTAATAATATGTGTTTGTTTGAAGTGAGTTTCCATAAAGGTTGTTTTGTTTCGTTTTGTATTCTCTTTCGGAATTTTTTTAAAAATTAAACTCGCCGAACCCACCCCTATAAGGTGGGGTCGGGTCTGAACCCTTCAGGTTAAGATATTTTGATCATCCGGATGAGATTTCAACCCCAGAGGGATAAATTAGGAATTTGAGTTAAAAAAGATCTTATAATCTTATTTGATTTTGAAACCCAATAAGAAAAGAAATCAAATGAATGAGCAAGAATATGGGATTGTACTTTTAATTCAGAAAGGAAACGAGATTTGACCTACTTAGGGTTAGATCAAATATTTTAGACGTACCATTTGTGCAAAACAATGGTTATATCAATGTGGAAGTTAAAGGAAAGTACCAAGTCCTCATCCATCTCTCTATGATTAGGCAAAAGGTTAAAAATAAAGAACGCCATCTACGCTACTGCAACAAATTAATTTAAAGGTTAAGCAAAACCACAGGCTTAAGCTGCTGTTTTCACGTTGATCAGGTCTTAACTCTTAATCAATATTCTCTGGGAAAATTGCAACCCAGCAACTTGAACAGTGACAACCTTTTATAAAAATTGCCACTAAAATAACTAGCTAACTTCTGGGTTTGAATTAAGCAAACACGTCCAAAAATTTAAAACTACATAATCGTTCACAGCTCCACCTTAATTAGGCCTAAAGTCGTTTTCTTTGATCGGATTATTGAAGTTAATTAAGACCCTAAGAAGGCTTTGACCTTTTATAAAAATGATTAATACTACAATCTCTGCAACTGAACTAGGATATTATTCTAATCATGCATGGTTTTATATAAATACTCCAAACGTACGTCACTGACAACGAATTAACATCAAATTGTCTGCTACTTACGGCAAATAACAAGATTAATAACTTATCAGCAGGTTATGGCATTAATTAACAATGTAATGTAAACCCCTTTCCTAAATGAAATTGCGTTACAAGTTTGAACGCTATTTCTGAGTCGTTTGAGGGAGATTAGATGTAATTTTCTTTTATTTTAATATTAAATCGATCACGTAATCATACAGAAGCCATGGCCATTAGGAAACTGGTTACCCACTAATTGGGTTGCGTAATCCGAAGAGTCTGTCTTTCTCTCCATTTTAGTAATATTTTCATTGTTGAAACAGCGATTTTAATCTCTCACTAATTTTTCAAAGCTTACCAACCTTTTTAATCATTATTTCTTTTTAATACTTCTTTTTAGAGTTTGTACGGTTGTCAATGCCTATGGCACAATTAATAAAGCTGTACACATATTACAAGTAAAACAATATGTTAATTAATAGCTTTTGATAAATTAAAAGTTCATCCAACTAATCACTTGATAAATTACAAGTAATACTTTATATTGAATTGATTATAATAAATGTGTAAAAACACTATTAATAAAATTATTGAATAATATGGTTACAGAAAGTATGATAAGTTTCAAGCAATTATATTGTTGATTTAATATAAAATGACCCCCCCACCGAACGTTAGCTCCAAATAAAATGATGACGTTACATGCCAATAAAAATTAACTTTTAATTTAACCCTTAAACTTTAGTTCTAGTTAATTTTACTTCTTTTTATTCCGATGGACGTGCGACGGTTGGAACGATATTAAAGGAGGAGAAGGTGGAGTTAGAAGCGTAATTTTGGGACTTCGGTTGTGAAGACGAGTATATTTGAAGCAAATTTGAAGGAAGGCGGGGGAAGAGGGTGAGGATAGAGAATGACACTAGAATTTACATTGAAAAAAAATGTGGAATTTACTGAGTTAGGAGAGTCGTCTTTGTTTCTGCAGTACTCGATTCAGATTAATAGATCAGATACCGATAACTATACAAAAAAATTGATAATATATATTATTAAAATGCATTTTTTAAAAATTAGGTGATCAACACTAAAAAAATTGAAATGAAAGTGACCACTAATACAATTTATTCTATAAATCAACAATGTAAGAGGAGTGAAAGCTGTGAAACAGAACATGAGGTAATTAGCGTATCTTCCTTTAATCGCAGTGCACATGGACATGCAATCTCTCTAAAAAGCGTCATGTGAAAAGGCGTGCAACAGTTTTTACGCCAACTAAAAATTCGTTGTACTTGTATCAACTCAACATTAAATACACATATTTGGCTGTTCTTTTAATAAAAATAGGTAAGATAATTTAAGGATGCTACTCTATTTTAAATCTTTTTAATTTCCTCACTGAACTTAATACATTATGTTTTTTGGTCACTCAGCCGTAGTTAACGATGCTAAAATGGACGGTTATATAGATGCAAAACAACGTCGTTTTGGTGAATTTTTTTAAACGATATTTTTTTAACACCGTTAAATATTTAACGACGGAGTGACTAAAATAAGAGAGAGAGTAAAATTCAGTGACTAAAAAAACCTAATGTATTAAGTTTAGTGAGAAAATTGAAAACTTTTAAAATTAAGTAAAATAGGAGAGATGATAAAGTACAGTGACGAAATCTGTAATTTACCTTTTTTTTATTAGCAAATAGCAATGGCAGTGCCTAAAAGAGAGAGGTTTTCTCACTTTTCTCTTCGGATTCCTTCCATTTTCCATTGGCATTTCTCCGAATCATCACCCCATGTTTTTTTTAATATAGTGAAAAAGTATAATTTATTCATTAAAGTATGTGTCATTACTATGTTAAAAGTGAAATGGTTGACTTAACATCTCTTCCCTTTAATTTACTAAAATACGTTAAAAGTGATATTTATATCGACTTTCAAACATCGTAATCATCGTTTAATGAAAAAAACAGTGAATCTAATCCTTTCTGAAGTTACAAGTCAAGGAAGGAATACAATGGAGATAGCAAATGGTGAACAAAACCTACATCCATTATAGAAATATGTTTCCATACTCAATATTATGAGATTTAAAAACATTTTTCTTATGCGTAATCTAACAGACAGCCCTTGCAGCGACCATAGGGCACGGCTAAAGATTCTTCAACTTGTTTTACGCTGTTAATATTAATTTGAAGAGGTAAAAGGGGCATTATTCTTCTTACAGGTCTCGTATTCAAGCAGTTGTATCTATAGAGTGTGTAGCTTTCAGTAACTAAGAAAAATTTTAAACCGATACTACCTGTAATTGTGCGTAACCAGTAAAGAAGGGCTGCATGGAGCAAGTGATCTTGTATTTGCAGAACCCAAGCCCGTCCCCTCGCCCTCATTCTTATAACCATTTCGTTTGTTGTTTTGTACGTGGAGACATTATAAGTGAGTGGGCTTTTGCAAATCTTTATGGTACTTTTAGGTGCACATTCATTTTGGTTGGTTCACCATGCACATGCTTCCCCCTTGAGTTTGTCTCACTTCATCACTACAAGGCATCGCCCCTTTTCTGACGGTACTGACCTATTTGGTTCTCCAGCTCTCCAATAATTTTCTTCGACCCCTTGCATGCAGTGGATGAGCTTAGTACGAAACAGATAAAGATCTGGTGTGGGTTTTCTCGAACGTCCCACAAAAATAGTGTTTGCAACAGTAATGATACAGCAGAATATCACATTCCAAATCTTTATCTCAGAAGCATCTTTCTCCCAACCACCGACAGTTGTGATTGAAGTTCTTGTATTTCTATCCTGAATGGTAGACATCATTCTAGGTTGATTTTGGTTTTTTTAATCATATAAAATATATGCTCCTTGCTATTACCATGCCCAAAGCTACTTATAAAATATTATATTACATTATAAATATACAAACCGACGTAGAATTTTATATTATGAATTCTAAAATTTAAGGACGAAACGAAAACATGTTATCAATAAAAAAATATAAAGAAAAAATATATAATATATGATAATCTAAATTTTTTAGGGAGGACGAATACCCTAACCGTCTCTCCTTTGGTTCATCTCTACATGTGTCACGTATTGTTCAAAGCCTACCGCTACCGGTGACCCAAGTCCAGAACCCAGTTCTCCTTGGTTTTTCCAATTGCATGATTCCGGGCCTTGTATTATTTTCGAGGTTAGGTGATTTGAGTTCAAATCATTTTTTGTTTTGAATTTGCATACTATGGATTTTGGTTATTTTGAATTTTTTTTCATGTTCAATTTATTTTCAAATGCAAGACAATCTCGAGTTATTTATTTTTGTAACCAAAATAAGCTACATCAAATTCAAATTTAAAACTAATTGATTCATAACATGATTATAACATTCTAGATAGACATTTAAAAGGATTTTGAATATGTTTATGCACTTAATTTCCTTATTTATTTTCTTCTTCTAATCTTGAATGTTTTCCACATTGTTTGAAGACGTTGATTGTTAGTTTGACTAACGATTTTTATCTACAGATGGATCATTTTAGCACAAAATAAAATGTTGAGAGTTCAAATACTTTAAAAAGAATAAGAGTGTGACTATTTAATCAAATACTAGAGACAACTTTTTAGGCATAATGCAATAAAATAATCCTAATGTTGACAGTATTGTCAAATTTACCCGTATTTTTTTTAGAATATTTAACCACTCAACAACGCCTGATGCGCTTACCAAGCACATACAACTGAATGTGTAGGTTTAAAGGAAATATTAGAAACCAATATGGCAGAAACCAATATGGCTGGGAGGGGACTTGAACTTGGTTATAAGGTGAGAAAAGGCAAGGGGTTTGCCCAGGTCAAACTGCTTACTTGGTTAAATTATGAAAACAAAATCATATTTAATAAATACTTAAATTTGAATTTCAAATTAAAAATGCCTCGGCAATAAGTTAAAACCCTAGCCAAGACCAAGTCAACCGCCATTATCCGCCACTTCTCCAATGTCGTCGTCGTCGCTTCTTCTACAGAATACGAGGAACCAACAGGAATCACCATGAGAGGTGTGAAAATTCTCTCCCGTTACGGGAACCCTCACTCAACGTTTGAATCTCTACGGTTGGGAATCTGAAATCGTCGTTGAAACAGCCCGAGCACAAGTCGTAGTTTTATAGTTGAGTTACCAGTAGTTTCTTTTCGGTTTTTCCTTTTTCAAAGGAATAAGCTACTCTTCGAGGCAATTACCCATGGATTTTCAAGGAAGATAACAAAGAGAAATAGGAAAAATAAATAGTACTATAAAATTAATGTAGATTCAGGCTTTAATTACCGAGTGGTGACTGGTAAGGCAGGGTTGGTTTTTAGCATAATTTTAGAGTTCTCATCTCCAAATCTCAGCCGCCAGACACGATCTATATAATATTATAATGCGTCAGATTTCTCGGTGGATGCTGTTTGTATAGCTCCAGTAGTTTCCCAGTAATCCATATTTAACATTACTCCAAAGTTGCCTAAAAAAACACATTACTCTGCTTGTCGACGGAATGGGAGCCGCATGTGAGTTGACAATGAAGGAAATGGAGTATGACGAGAAGAAGATTAAAAGTTTGCAAGAAAGGTTGTTGAATGGGATTAAGGATAAGATTGATGTGGTGGTGGGGAATAGAAGTATGAAACAAACCGTTTTTTTAATTTGAAATTCAAATTTAAGTATTTATTAAATATGATTTTTTTTTCATTATTTAACTAAGTAGGTTGGTTTTATGGTAAAACCCTTGCCCTAAGTTCGAGTCCCATCCCACTCATAATGATATTAATATTTTCTTTAAGACAATTAGAGAATGACCGTATAAATATAAAAATAAATAATATTTTATATTTTTATTTAAAATTTTTTGGACGTATCACTACCACATCATCATGTACCATGATTTGGACAGCCACGTCAGTATCTTTCTCTATGTGTACGTGCTTGGTCAACATCAAATATTGATCGTCAGTTGATTAACGATTTTCATCCAACGTGGGTTGTTTTTGACCCAAAATGAAACATTGAGTAGTCAAATGTTCCAAAAAAATACAGGTAAATTTGACAATACTATCAAATGTTATGATTATTTTATTGCATTATGCATTTTTTATATACTTACAACTATGTTAAAGATTGTGAAATTTTAGGTGATCTATCTAAAGGGATAACCACTAGATTTTCTATTAAAAATGTATGTTGAAATGCATAAAGCTTAAGAATATTAAAGAAGCATTAGATGATGTATACTAGATTATGACTATAAAAGATGAGCTAAATTAATTTGAGAGATATCAAGTTTATATATTAGTTGAAAGGTCTAACAATAAATCTATTATAGATACAAAATAAGTTTGTAGAAATAAACTAAAAAAATGATAAGACGATGAGAATAATAAAACAATGATGCACTTGTTGCCCAAGATTACACTAAAAAAGAAGGAATAAATTTTGATTAGACATATACTCTAGTAGCTAGAAAGGAAATCATTAGCGTGCTACTTACTTTTGTGTAGATAAATGTGTACTTCAACAAACTTTTACAAAGATAAAAAAATAAATGTGTAGATGTTAAATTGTATAGATTAATGATTGATCTTTTAATTTATCTTATTATAAGTAGACGAGATATAATGTTTATTGTTAGTTTGTGTATTAGATATTGATCTTGTCACAAATAATCATATTGACATATAATTAAAATCTTTAGATACTTTAGAGATACTCCTAATTTAGGTATTTGATATCTTAAAAACTAAGACTTTAGTTTTCATATTTTTTTAGATGTGAATTTTGAAGGTTACAAATAAGATAAAAAAAGATGCATGTCAATTCATTAATACATGTTAATTTTATATTTTTTTAAAAATAAAACAATGTCGTATTATTAAACAATAACTTATGATATAGTAATAAGATTAATCTTTAATGATTTTTCATTTTTCAATTTAACCATGTCGACAATGTTTTTTACCCGAGTGGAGAAAAACTTACAGTATGACTTTGGAAAATGATGAAATTTCTTTGAAAAGATTTGTGAAATGAAATGTTGGAAGTCGCCACCAATCATTTTTAAGGTACAATTGGAACACATAAAAGCATGTAATTTTAATAAACATTTTATTTTATAAAAATACTAAATTTTGTCTGTGAAAATTAGAAATCGGGTTCAGGAGTCGGATACGCGTGGGGAAAGATTAGCAGCCCCACAACGCCAAAAAATTTATACCTAGTCTATTTCCTTATATTTAAAATTGGAAATTTGAGTTCAATGTTTTATTTAATTTAAAATTCATTATGCATGCAAGGTTTTGAAAAGAATGTCGATTCACTTCAGGAATTAATTACTAGTGGTCACCCCCTGAGCATAATGTAGAGGATATACTAATAACTCCCTAATAAATGAGCATTGTCTTGTTTTACAAAACATGATATAATCACACAATTTATTATTAAACCTAATTACACTAAGTAAATTAATTAAAGCATCTCTCTAACTTAAAGTGTCAAATTATGAAATTTGAAGAGCCTAAAGGACTAAACCTAAAATAGAGGTTCTAATACTAACCCTAATTGATTTTATAAATTATTTTGTCGAATAGTTGAAATGGTCCTCCGGGCATTTCAAATGCGAAAGCCAATTCTGATTATTTTCTAAGTATAAAAGTTAAGGACTAAGGTGTGAGAAATCTAGGTCCAAAGGTTTAAATCTAGAATATAAGGCTCAAATTATGGACTAAATTAAAAAAAAACCTAAATCTAAAGGATTATCCTAAGATTTTAACTAATTAAAGAAAAATACTAACTTAAAGGCAAATGAAAAAAAAAAAAAATTAAAGAAATAAAATTAAAAGTTTACAAATTACAACATGAATTTACTTAACGAAATTAATACTAGGACTAATTAATAAAACATTACATCGAGAGACTAAATTAAAACATACAAAATTGTTTAGGGGTTAGATCTAAATTGATTATACAAATTTCATAATAGTGACTAAATCAAAAACGTTAAAGTTAGGCATGTAATTTCATAATTAAACCAGTGACCTCAGTGCAAAAACACATCTAAACTATAGGGATTAAAGCATGAATACTATATTTCAACCGACATAAAATACATTAACATTTTAAAATTCATATTTATACAATCAGGATTTTAAAACTAACCAAAGCCCGAAATAATCATCATAAGTGACTAACATGCAATTTCATGCTAAATGTTTAAGAACCTAAAAATAAATAAAGCTTAAAGTTACGATGGCCTTAAAACAATTAACCCCAAATCTAACTTTGTATTAACCTAGTCTAAACTTCACGCGTTCTGTATAGTCAAAAGCAATAAAGTTGATTTTGTCGTAATGGAAAACCTAGCGCCGTAGGAGGATCGCCTACCAAAGAAGGCACGCAGACTTGACGAAGAGCCACCGGACGTAGGCGGCACTTCTCCCAACCATATGGATATCGAGACGATCAGCAAAGCCACCCTAGAAACTTCGCCTGGCCCAACATCCTATCGCGATACTCTACTCAAAGATAATCCCACAGATCCTTCGATTGATGAAGAAATAATGGATGAGGAAGATGTCGAAGTCTTTGAAGACGATGTCGTTCGTGGTGTCGTCGATGGTTTAATATCCATTGATTTCTCTGACCGAGTCCAAGCCATGGCCAATAAGAGTTTCGATCAGATTGTGGTGATGAAGCTACTTGGGAGGCGTTTTGGCTACACAACCCTTCGAAATAAAATTTATGATATATTGAAACCATCTCAACCCTTTCGCCTCATTGACATAGAGAACGATTACTTCATTGTTTCGTTGCGAACACGATTAGATTTCTTGACAGCCCTCTCCGATGGTCCATGGATAATCTTCAGACATTATTTGACTGTTGAACCGTGGTCGCCTGACTTTTCCTCTTCACAGCTATTTCCTCGTCGAATTGTGGCATGGATCCGGCTCTCGGGATTATCAGTAACTCTTTATAAACGTAGTCTCATCACTGAAATTGGCGAATGCATTAGGAAGGTTGTTAAAATTGACTACCAAATAGAAACGGGGTGTCGAGGACGCTTTGCACGAATGGCGGTGAGTGTGGATCTGGGAAAATCGCTAACCTTGAAGATATTAATCAATGGTTGTGTACAAATCGTTGAATATGAATCACTGCCTACCATCTGCTTCTCTTGTGACCGATACAGACATGTTAAAGACATCTGCCCTGAAAACACAGTTAAAGACCAACAAGAATCTGCTACTCCAAAAGAACAAGTTACTGAGGCACAATTGCCGAATGCCAACCAAAAATCCAAACCCCTCGGACCATGGATGGTTGTTGAAAGAAGGTAAAAGAAAAACTTTAAAAAACCTCCTACGGATAGCGAGCAAAATATGGAGACTAATGGATTGAGATTCAATCCTCTATATGAATCCACTGATGATGCAAATACTACTGCCTTTGAACAGCCAAACCAATCTTCAAAATCCAACCAGGTTACTCATTCTCTTTCTCTGGCACCTCAAGCACAGTCGAGTAATGCACGCTCCAACGATCATCATGTTGCAAAGAGCAAGACTACATTTCATGTCTGTAAACCTTTAACGATCCCCAAGGTAACTGCTAGATCCTCCAAAGGTTACTATAGGCAGTCAAGTCATAAGCCCCGCCAAAACACTGTGGAACCACGCGTCTCAATACTAGATAGATCGAAACACTCGACTATCGTACTATCAGAAAACACAAATCCGAACACTGCAGATGATATCATCTCGTATACCACACAAGGGAACTCCCAACACAAGTTAATTCCACGTAAGCCACCGGATACAAACCAAGCTCAAGTAAGTGATGAAAAGATGGTAAACTCACTAATCATGCACAATGCACGAATGCCATGTAGAACAATTGCATTGAAAGCCAGCCGGTTCCCATGCTGGAATGATCTGGTTTTTTTATACTTACCTCTCATTATGGTTGTTAAACTAATAAGTTGGAATGTTCAGGGGTGTGGCCATCCTCATTTTCTCCTAGTCTTTTGGAAATATTTGCGTGACATTAAACCAGATTTAGTAGCTATTTTCGAACCTCGGATAAGTGGTGACAGAGCGGATGTTTTTATCGATGCCACCGGGCTCCCTCGCTCTCATCGTATTGAAGCAACATGTTTTCAGGTGGCATATGGTTATGCTGGCATGATAAAATTCAAGTGGATATACTTCTCAATCATCTCCAATTCATCCACTTCCCTATCTCTACCACCCAAGGAAATTTCTCGACTTTAGTGTCATTTATATATGCTAGTCCAAACTCAACAAAGAGGAAGTTGCTTTGGCCTCATCTTCGGTCCCTAGCTGGGTATATTACCACCCCTTGGGTTATTTTGGGAGATTTTAATGCCACACTTACTGCTTCCGACAGGAAGAATTGTGCGACTACTACTCGACCTTGCAGATATTTTCAGGATTTTGTTTATGATTTTGGTATCCGTTACATGGGGTTCCAAGGTCCTGAATTTACATGGAACATGGGATTATCTTATGCTCATCTTGATAGAGCTTTATGTAATAGCAAATGGGATGAATCTTATCCCGAAACAGCCGTACACCACCTACATCGAATGTGGTCTGATCATAGACCACTTCTCCTTTGTGTTGGCAGCCCTATGGATAATATTTGTCCATCTCAATTCAGGTACTTCTCTGGCTGGTTACAACACGATGACTTTTGTCGAATGGTGGAGGATAATTGGGTAAACTGTGAAACTCTTTCAGGCACTATGTCCTATTTTTCTGAAGCAGCAGATACATGGAACAAAACAATGTTTGGTTATATCGACACAAAAAATAAGATTATTATGGCGAGACTTCAAGGAGTGCACAGAAGCCTTAATAGTTTCCACTCGAATTTCCTTATCAATCTTGAAGCCGAGCTTCTCATCAAGTTAAAAAAACTCTTAGATCAAGAGGAAACACTTTGGAAACAACGATCGAGAGTCCATTGAACTACACAAGGTGACCGCAATACAAAATACTTTCATAGACGTGCCGTACAACGAAAGCAGAAGAATCAAATCCTGTCACTAAAACTTCTTTCAAATGACTGGTGCTATGACACACATATACTCAAGGAAGAAGCAGTTAATTATTTAATGAATATTTATGCTTGTGATGAGGAAATGGTAGGAAAATTCCCTATTTCAGGATGCTTTCCGATAATTCCAGAATATCTGCAGGGCTCCATGGCTATCACTCCAAATGATATGGAAAATTTTGAAGCTCTGAAAGATATAGCCCCTCTAAAAGCTCCTGGCCATGATGGCCTACATGCAAAATTTTTCCAGAAGCAGTGGCACGTAGTGTCTCATTCTGTTTGTAGCATGGTTAAAAAGGTCTTTGCAGGAGGTGATATTGAAGCCGATATAAATAAAACCATGATTATTTTAATCCAAAAATAGAAGCTCCAATAACTTTTGCTGATTTTTGCCCCATCAGCCTATGCACTGTCATGTATATGCTCATCACCAAAATCATCGTTTGCCGCATTAAACACTTGATGCCTATCTTAATCATGTCGAATCAAACGAGTTTTGTCACTGGGCACTCTATTACAGAAAATGTTATTATAAATCAGGAGGTAATCCACTCTATGCGGTAACTCAAGACAAAACAAGGTTGGATGGCAATTAAATTAGATCTCGAAAAAGCTTTTGATTGTCTCCGATGGG
This sequence comes from Hibiscus syriacus, assembly GCF_006381635.1. Lineage (NCBI taxonomy): Eukaryota > Viridiplantae > Streptophyta > Magnoliopsida > Malvales > Malvaceae > Hibiscus > Hibiscus syriacus. The sequence goes on along the minus strand of NW_024061942.1, from coordinate 33,018 downwards.
ATTTCATCCAAGATTCGCTCACTAACACTTGCTTCCCAATTAGCACCATCCGAGTCATAATGCATTGTATCACTTTGGCCTCTATGCAAATCCAATGGAATGGTGAATACACTCTAGATTTCAAACCACAGCGGGGTATCCGACAAGGAGACCCTCTTTCTCCATATTTATTTGTTTTAGCAATGAAAAGACTCGGTCATAGCATTCGTAAATGCGTCGAAGAAGGAGATTGGAAGATGTTCTCTTTTGCCCGACAAGGACTTCCCATTAACCATTTATTTTTTGCTAATGACCTTATGTTATACGCAAAAGCTGATCTTCCTCATGCTAGGCAAATTGAGAAAATCCTCAACCAACTTGGGTACTTTTTAGGACACAAAGTCAATAAACGAAAGACTCATATATACTTCTCGCCTAACACTGTCACGAAAACGAAAACTGTCATTCTTTCATGTCTTGGGTTCCAAGAAGTTGACCATATGGGCAAATATCTTGGTGTGCCGGTCCTTCATAGTCGTATGAAAGCTGTGGATTTTGACTTCATCTTCGATAAATTCAGGGGTAAATTAAATGGTTGGGCAGCTCGAACTCTTTCATTGGCAGGGCGTGTTACTCTGGCTAAATCGATCCTTTCAACCATACCGACTTATTTTATGTAAGTTATGTCTTTCAAAAAAAGGGTCTGTGATGAGATAGAATCTTTGTCTAGGCACTTTATTTGGGGTTCTGAACCCTCCAGAAGGAAAATATCCTTAGTTAATTAGCATGCGGTCTGTACTCTTATTGATAGAGGAGGGCTGGGTTTAATCCGTCCTCTTGAGTAGAACAAAGCTTTCCTGATGAAGCTTGATTATTCTATTATGGTAAAGAGAACTTCTTACTGGGTCCAATTACTCAGACAAAAATATAAAATCTAGGATGCTTATCCTTTATCTATTGAAAGACACATATGCACCCCATTATGGCGAGGGATAGCAAAAACATGGAGCCAATTATCCTCATACTTGGTCTGGTTGGTGGGAAATGGAGACACCATAAACTTTTGGAATGATGCATGGGTGCCACATTTGGGACCATTATACAGTTATGCACGAGCTAACGCACATGTGCACCCAACTCAGAAGCTATACAATTTCATTAATGAACAAAATCATTGGAACGTGGAGGTGCTATCCCAAGTTCTTGTTCCAGTTGCCATACCTCACGTGCTTAACGTTCGGCCTCCTGAGGCTACCGATATATCCGATGCCCTAGTCTGGAAATAGGATCCTGAACATCAATTTATGATCAAATCGACTTACACCATTCTCATGGAGGATAGTTGGTCCGGAAAGAATAATGTTTGGAAGAATATTTGGTCGATCACCACTCTTCAACGAGTCTGCATGTTCATATGGCTTGCTTATAAAAAAAAGATCATGACAAACTATGAACACGGAAGATGAATGATGACAAATGACTGCTCATGTGCAACTTGTGGCGCAACCATGGAATCAGTAATTCATGTATTGCGTGATTGCCCACCCAGTCGAAACCTGTGGTTACGTGTTGTTCCACATTCCGCATTTGCTAGTTTCTTCGGTATTGATCTTCAATCATGGATCACACAAAATATTCAGAAGCAACAACCCGTAAGTGATGGCGATCCTCCCTGGTCATCCTTTTTTACTTCTCTTATTTGGCACATCTGGAAGTAAATGAATGACTATGTTTTTAAGGGTGCCACTTACAAAACAGATTCTACAATTCACAGTAGTTATATCTGGGCAAAATGCTATACAAATAGCTCCAAAGTCCTTTTTATATATCTGGTACAGCATGTGACAAATCCAACGTGGTCTCCACCACCCCGAGGATGGATGTCCTTAAACACAGATGGTGCAGTGGTGACACTTGATGGGGGAGGCTCAATTGGTGGTGTTATCCATAACTCTAACGGAGAATGGATTATAGGTTTCACAAAGAATATAGGCACAACATCGATACTTCACGCCGAACTTTGGAGCATTTATGAAGGTCTTCTCATTGCAAGAAACTTGGGCATTCACAGGTTTTGGATCTAATCTGACTGCAGTAAAACAGTCAAATTGGTAGGAGAAAGTGGTTCAATCGACAACCATATTCCGTTGCTTCGCGCAATTCTGAAACTTCGACAGTCATGATACTGGGTGACAAAAATCCAATGGATTAGCAGGAATAGAAACAAGATTGCCGATAGGATGGCAAAGCTAGCTTCGCAGCAACATTATAACTTGGTTCACTTTGGCTCCCCCGGAAGAGCTAGAAAACCTCCTAGCTTTAGACGCTGCTGTTGCGCAGCAAACTGATGAGAGTATACATGCATAACCTACTGTTTTAGGCTTCTTTCAATTCAAAAAAAAAACTTCACGCGTTCTCCCTCAGCCCCTCATCTCTTTCTCCTCAACCTTTCTCTCTTTTTCTCCTACGCCCGTCTCTCACGAGAAAACAAAGCCATCGTTGTCTGCCACCAAGCACCGATGATGGTCGCCGCTTCTGACACTACCCATTCCGACCACCAAATGACCTAGGCTACTCAAACGAACTGAAACACTTCAATTTCACTTCTAATATTCAAATTTTGTTTCAACGAGATCCTTAAAGAACCAAGACAAAACCATAAACTTTATGCTCGTAACCCTCTGACTCTGGTGACTATTCTAACTCATAATGAGACTCAACAACTCAGGTAAACGATCCTCACTTCCCTCTTTTCTTATTCTACTTGGTTTTTGAAAAAAATGAAAATAGGAACATTGTTTAGTTACTTTGAATGGAAAAGAAGAAGAATATAAAAAGAATTGCTCTCTTTTTTTTCTTCGAAATGCTTTATGCGAAAAAAAAGAAGAGATCCTCTTTTCTTTTTTTATTTCCTTATTTAAAAAAAGTCCCCTTTACATTGGTTTGCTTTGGGTTTTATAATAACCCATCGATTACATCAAAATCCTAGAAGATCCCCCCAACGATACAATTTGATTTTACAGTTTTTTCTTCCTGTTTGTGTGCATGTGCCCTCTGACATGGTGAAATGGACTAACATGGAGACTTGATGTGGAGGCAGATATAGTCCACTATTGTATGTGTGGCAATAAGGGGAAGATCGCTGGCGTGCTTCTCACTTGTTGGGGGTTGTTAACAGGTTACTGTTAAGGTTATAATTGGGCATTAAATGCTCCAAATTTGTTGTGGGATATCATTATTATTATTTTTAATGTATATATATATAAATGGATAAAAAATGGTGATTACATCTTTTCCTCTTTGCTTATTGTTGTGAAATAAGAATAGGGCAAAGACATAAAGCACCGATTTTTATCCGACTTAAATGTCAACAAGTTCTAAGTTCCAAATTCTTCTTATTATAAAATTTTCACTCTTATGTAGAGAAACCCATTAAGGTTTGAACAATCTCTCCTGTACAAACTTTTCCTCTCTTTTTATATGATTTCTTCTCATTATGAACTCTTCAATTGGAAATGTCGATCCACTTCATTTTGTGATGGAATGAGCAAAATGTTGATGCTAATCCAACTCCTTATGTGATGGAATCGAGCAAAATGGTGATGTTGGTCTAACTCCTTATGTGATGTGATCGAACAAAGGTTGAACAAGTTCTTCTCATTAAAAACTTCTTCTCTGGCAATGCTGATTAACCTCCTTCCGTGATGAAATTGTGCAAACGTTGAACAAACTCGTCTTATTATGAACTTATTCTCTGTTATCGGATGAGTTATTTTCATTATGAACTATTTCTACTAGAAATGTTGATCCATCTACTTCTGCGATGGACAAACCTATCTTGAACAAGTTTTTCTCATTAATAACTTCTTCTCCATTATCAGACAAGTTTTTTTATTATGAACCCTTCTATTGGAAATGTTTTGTGTTTATTCTCTTTGAAGAATTTTAAACCTGTAAAAGATTATCATATTTCATTGATATGTATTCAAAGTACCAGAAGACAGTGACCCGAAAGTCATTAATTATTTGCTGAGATCCACTTCTTTCGACAATGAAAATATAGATTGAATCTTTACTGAAATCCTCTTATTTTTCACGAAATCGTGAAAAAAATCTTTGTTGACATTTTAAATTCCTGTTAAACATTTGAAACTTGATAAAAAATGAATGTGTATGCTTCTTTTTTTGCAAATACCTAAATATGCACGCGTGATGTCATTTGGTATTGCAAATTCTATTGCCTCATGAATCTTTGCTGAATTTTACTGTCTCGTGAATCTTTGTTGTATTCTCTTTGCTTGAGTCTTTATCATGTGACAAAATATACCTCTTGTCCCATATATATTGGCCTTTATCATTCAGTTCCCTTGAATCACTTTCTAATCCTGAACTTTTATATCTGAAAGACCTTTTCAAGACACTATTCTAAAGAAATTATTTTGTTTGAAAATATTTTTTCTTCTTTTGAAAAGTTTGTTAAAGAAACAAGATAATGCCCCTTTTTAGGCTCACAATTGAAGCAAATCATAAAACATGAGTTCAATGAACATCGAAAGAATCAAATGCTCTTTAAATTTCAAAGTTATAACCCTTTAACAAGTGTCAGGATTTATGGGTTAAGTTTAGGTTGATTTTCTATTTTCTAAGGTTTCAATCACCGAGTCATCATTATTTTCCCTGTTTGTGTGAACATTATAACATACCCTTCTTTCTCGGTTTGGCATTTTAATTGGATACAGACAAAATATTGCAAGTAGCATAATCAATTGATAGACCTTTTAGAACGCTTCTATTTCAGTTCTCTGAAATCTTCCATTTGTTCAAGCTTTGTAAAATCCTTCAACAAAGATAGTGTAGAAATATCGATCTAAGAACAAAATTCCTGAGTGCTTGTGTGAAGTTGACTATAACAAGTGTTTCTCAACTCCCTTAGTTATTTTTCACTTATACTCATTATTTTATTAAATTCAATTTAATTTACCTTTGTTTGGGTAGCTGAATAGAGTTATACATATATATGTATATGTATATCCATAAAGCCAGGGCTTTTAACCAATTGTTTTAGAGGAATAGCTCAACTTTATTGTATATATATAATTACATTATCATCCTAGGTACAGATTCAATTTCTTAAGCTCATTGAGAAGAATCTATTATAGTCTAGAAGTCGTTGAATATCAGAAAATCTCATCTTTAGAGTTCAATTCCATGCAACTGATCTAAACTAAGTTCGTCTATTATGTTATTCTATTTGTGAAGATTAGAATCATCATTGAACATCCTCAATAGAAGTGTAATCTAATCAGTTTTGCAACTTCATATGTAAGATGCCCCATTTTGTCATCTCCTATACATATATGAATGCCAAGACCCATTATCAATCATCATTTGGGCTTGCACATCTGATACAATCCTCGTCTGACGGGATCTCTCACTGGTCATCACCAACTTGGTTCTATCGATGGCTTTGATTTTAAACCGCCTGGCTTTACACCTCAAACTGACATCGTGCTCGATTAACCAATCCATCCCTAAGATTAAGTCAAACTCCCTGAAGGGTAACTCCTTCAAGTCTACTGGAAAGGTCTGATCCTGAAATTTTTATCCACCAAGATGTCTAAACCCAATGGCTAGAAACTCAAACACCTATCTCTAGGTTCTCTATTGGGATTTTTATTTCTTGAACAAAGTCAGAGCAGATGTAAGAATGGGTGGAACCAGAGTCTATTAATGCGGTAATTAGTAAAGAAAAGATGTACCTGATATAACATATGCCACATCACAATCCTCTTTAGCTCGCACTACATACTTTCAGGAGGCCACTCTCGGCTTGACTCCAGCCTCTGATCTAACAAGCCCATGACTCTACTACCCATACATAATGCCACGTCCTCTAGCTAGCCTTCGGCCTCTCTGCACTGATGGTGTCGATATCTGAGTCACTACTGATGTTGTGCCTTGAGTTTCTGGCCAGTCTCTGGCGAAATGACCCATGGAGCCCCAACTATAACAACCTCCATACCCTAGACGATATATCCCTGGGTGTCTTTTTTCGTACCTAGAATATAGGGTAAATATGGACCCTCTAGTCGGCTCACTAGTAACACCCCCAGAAGCTAAGTTCAATAGTATCATCCTCGAATCAAACTTACCTCCATGAATTGTACTCTGTCCAGTCTTTCGGGATTGTGCTGCCAGGGGTCTCGATAAACCCTGACTATCTCTCGCCCTTTTGGCTAGGGTCGACGATGGCCTCGCTATCTCAGTGGCTCTTCTGACCTATCCTGCAGCCTTACTTGACAACCTAGTATGTCTATCTAGGGCTCTCTTAACTGCCTTCGCTTAGTGGGACAACTAAGCAATGACTTTGGGAGGATCTGCTGAAAGTAGATCAAAATATCACCACGAAGGCCCTCTCTAAAACGATAGCAGTGACACCCCTCAGTCGAGATCAACTCTGTAGTATATTTACTAAGCCGGAGAAACTCTCGCTTATACTCCACCACTTAGCGATCACCTTGAGTCAAGTGTAGAAACTGCTCCATCAAGTCATTGATATGGATCTGTCTGATATATTCTTATCTGAACTGGGTGAGGAATTGCTCCCAAGTAGGTATCTCTGGCTCCTTCGCCAACTCTACAGTATCCCACCAATTTATCACGTCATTATTGTGCTGAGGTGAGATGCACTCTAAGTTACCTACTGGGGTGAGATATAATTGTTTGAGGGTACGAAGTGTCTCTCTTAGCCACTGATCTGATGCGATAGGATCATCATCCTTAGAACTGAAGAACTCAGTGGTGTTATATCGGTGGAGTCGTTCTTCTAGGGACTCTTGGGGAATGGGCACTGACTGAGTTGGGGGTACTGGTGGGGGAGGTGGTGCAGCTGAAGAACTAGGGAGTGACCTAGCTATTTGTCTAAGTACGGAGGTGAGGTCCCAGAAGAAGGTAGTCTCATCGACCCTCGCATTTGCTGGATCCAGACGATCAAAGGTATTCGAGACAAATCCCTCACAAATATTGGGTGGTGGCGAGGCATGACTCTCGTCTTTGCTATCCTGACTATAATTTGGGTCGTCTGCCATAGGGTTTATATGAAATATTTCAGTCATTAAAGTACTCTGGACTCTCTAGAGACATATAAATATATATACACTGACTCTAACCTGCGAGTCCTAGAAATAACTAAACCTAGATGCTCTGATACCATTAAATGTAATACCCTAATCCCGTTAGACCCAAAGATTTATATATTACAATGTTACACGGGACTACTGAAATAATGAGCCAAAATTTTCATTCAAAACTGCTTGTAAATATCTGAAATTTAGACATACATAATGTAATATAAAAACATAGTAATAATGTGGGTTTACAATTATTGGGGAGCTCCCAAAATACATCCGCAAAAATAATACAAAATACTGAGTTTCAAAATAGTTACACTGAATACATAACAAGGTCTATAATAGTACATGCCCTCTAAAGATGACTCAAGACGTACTCTGAAAGGTCTTTGGAAATCTGAATCGGCTACACTTGGAATATCTGATGACGATAGCTCCGCACGATCTACTTCCTAAGAACCTGCGCATAGAAACACATTTTGAACGCTGAGCTTACGAGCTCAGTGCATCACTAAAAATTGTACTATACTATATGCATTTATTAAAAAAATGGCAAGTGGAATAGGTTCGAGTATACAACTATTGGACTGCTAATTTGTGTCTTCCATCATAGTACGACCGAGGGATTCTGTATCTCGGAGCTCACGCACCCCTCTAACTGTCGAAGCACCATCGAGTACTCCTGGGCGAGATATGAAATTCTACATCGTAATGTACACCCGTCGACTTACTCCGTCGAGTTTTGAGGCAGCTGTGCCTAGTCGGCTGTTGTAGTGTCATGGCATTAACTTGGATCCACTGACTATCGTATTTCTACTAAAAGGAATTCGGGTGTCTTAATTGTTTCTCGAGCGTCAAACAAGGCTAATTTTATGTAAACCTAGTTATTTTTGTTTATACTGTCCTGTTATTAATTATTGTTCTTGCTTGAAGTCTTATTTGAGGATATACTGAAGTGTTGGGGTACCTCGAATCTAATTCCCCTAAAAACATACATTTTTGTCCAAAACAGACTGAAAGTATCGATACTAGCCCAAGAGTATCAATACTCTTGAAATTTTTTGATACTTTCTACAAGTATCAATACTTTTAAACATTATGAATCACCTAGTTTTGATACTTTCTGGGAGTATCAAAACTATGACCCAAAGTATCGATAATCTTATCCAGAAACTCATGAGTTTGCCTGAGAAGAAGAACAAGTTTTGATACTATTCCTCTTGTATCGAAACTCAACCTGAATAGAGTATAAAATATGTGCAAAAACTCTATTCTACTATCCTAAAGACCTTGGTGAGGTCCCCAAACATTATTAATGTTTTATGAAGATACAAAGGAGCATAAATAGGGATTTAAACATCTTTATAACTCTAAAACATGAAATCTACCATGGGAATGCTTCAAGCTTATGTAACCTACTACATTTCATCTAATTGACTTACATATGGTATAGTTGAGTCAAAAGTGAGTTACCTTTGATGCTATACTGATGGAAACATCAAAGGCTCAACCCAAAGTAAGTTTTTCCTTCCCCTTAGCTTTGGAGCATTCTTCAATCCCTTGCACTAAACAAAACCAAATGCAAGGGTTACTAACTATTGCTAGGGATTAAGGAGGGTTTTAAAACACTTTCTAAGGCTAGAAATATCTTAAAAATGGGTTGGAACCATCTAGTTTCTAAAACCCTTATAATCTCGTTTCTTGCAACTATGGTGAAATAAGTGTCTTGAGAGCTTGATGAAAAGCTTGGGATACAAGGATCATGATTCTTACCTTTAGGTTGTTGAAATAGGTTTGTAAGACTACAAAGTTTCTACCTTTACTTGGTTCTTGGAGAGGAAAAAAGGGCTATGAAGATGAAGATTTGAAGAGAAACAAGAGACAAATAAGAGGTGAGAAAAAGAGGGTGTATCAGACGTGATATCACCAAGAAATTAAGGACTTCTACCTTAATTTTTTAACAAGGGTAAAATTGCTTATTTGGTCCCTCCAATTCTGACTACATATTAAAAACACTATTTTTATTCACTATTGGGCTTAAGGTAAGCCCAAATAATCTTTAATTTGGGTCAAGCTTCCTACAAGCTAAGAAATTAAACCAATGGCCATCTCGGGTTAGCCCAATACTTCTAACCTGGGATTCGGGGCATTACAAAATTACTTATCGTTAATATTTAATGGAAGTGTTGACATGACAGTTTAAAAAATTGATAAAATCACACATCTAGTCCTTGTTACTTTTATATTCTATTAAATTTGTGACATGTGACATCATTTAATTGGAGGAAAATTAATTGAAAGGAAGAAGTTGTTGAAGGGATTTGAATTTGGATATTCAGGAGGATAAGACATGCTTTTACCACTAGCCCAACAGTCGTATTTGGTTAAAGTCTTACAAATATGTTATTTATCTTGCATTAAATATAATGTAAAATAAATAAAAACAAAATTAACAATAAAAAAGAATCAGACCTTGACTTATTAGAGAATATACTAACACCGAAATTACTGAAGTAAATTTAATTATAGATTTATTAATAAATACACTTCATATATATTTTAAATCATCCAATCATACCATTATAATTGTCATGACACATGTCACCAATGACATGTGGTGCATATGATTAGGATTGTAAATGAAACGAGATAGATTACGAGTTATTTGAGATTGACTTAGTTAAAGCTCGATAAATATTCAACTTGAGTTTGAGCTCGAGTTCGACTTGAGTTTTTAACAAGCCGAAATTAGCTACTTGATACTCGATTCGAAAAGCCCGTGAGGAGCTCGAAATTATAATATACTAAGATTTTATTTTTAAAAAATAAATTATTAATAATATTTGATTTTTTAAAAAAAAGTGCAATACAAGGTTTTCATGTATTTAAGGTTCAGGTTCGAGCTTGAGTTTGAGGCTTCAATCGAATAAGTTTAAGATTTTTTCCCATTTCAAGCATTTTCGAGCTTGAGTTCGAGTCGAGCTTGAAAATTTTAGGCTCACGAGTTTTCGAGCTGAATCGAGCTCCATTTCAAAGTTTTTGAGTCGAGTCGAGCTTAGCAATACTTGAGCTCGACTCGGCTCGGCTCATTTAGCCCTACATATGATTAAAGAATTAAATAGATTAAATTAATTTAAAATTATGATCAATTTGATATAATATGTAAGTATTAGCCATACCAATTTTGTTAACTTTCGTGCCAATACTTCCGTTAAATGTTAATAACAAGTGGTTTAATTGATATCATTTAAACAATTAAGTGACCTGATCGAGAAAGATAAAAGATTGATGATCAAGATGAAAAAACAATAGTTACGTGGTCTTACACATAGATTACCCTTTATTTTTAACGAATAAAATTTCAATCCAATTTCGAAATTTCTAATTCCGAGTAAAAATAAATTGTGTTAATTAATTAAAACATGGATTTTGAAAATCAATCATCAAGAGACGTAACTAGAAGAAGGCATTTAGTTCCCAAGCGTTGTCTAGAACTCTCTAGCTTCTTCACCTTCTTTCCATTTTTCTTATTTTTCACCACCTTTCTACTCTCATCTCGAATTTTCTTCTTCTTCTTCTGTTTTCCACCATCCCTCGTATATGTATATATACACAACCCTGTCTCCCCTGTTTCATATCCGATTTCATCAAAGCAATTTGATATATACAAGAAAGCGCTCTCAAAAAACTTCCCCAAAACTAACTGTTCTTCTTCTTCTTCTTCTTGCGTATTTCTTTCTGGTTTTTGTTTTCAAGTTTTAATGGCGGCCAAAACTGAAGGCAAGGCAATTGGGATTGATCTCGGGACGACATACAGTTGTGTTGGGGTATGGCAGAATGATCGAGTGGAGATTATTGCCAACGACCAAGGCAACCGAACAACGCCGTCCTACGTCGCTTTCACCGACACAGAGCGGCTAATCGGTGATGCAGCGAAAAACCAAGTCGCCATGAACCCTCATAACACCGTTTTCGACGCCAAACGTCTCATCGGTCGTCGATTCTCGGACTCATCGGTGCAAGCCGACATGAAGCATTGGCCTTTCAGGGTCGTTCCCGGTCCCGACGATAAGCCGATGATCGTGGTTAACTACAAAGGAGAAGAGAAACAGTTCTCTGCCGAAGAGATTTCTTCCATGGTGCTGGTCAAGATGAAGGAGGTTGCCGAGGCTTACTTGGGGCAAACCATTAAAAACGCTGTCATCACCGTGCCAGCTTATTTTAACGACTCGCAAAGGCAGGCCACGAAAGACGCCGGATCCATTTCGGGGCTTAATGTAATGAGGATTATCAATGAACCGACGGCTGCTGCGATTGCTTACGGTCTTGACAAGAAGGCGTCGAGGTCCGGCGAGAAGAACGTCTTGATTTTCGATCTGGGAGGCGGTACTTTCGATGTTTCGTTGTTGACAATTGAGGAAGGTATATTTGAAGTTAAGGCAACTGCCGGGGATACTCATCTGGGCGGCGAAGACTTCGACAACAGGCTTGTTAATCATTTCGTTCAAGAGTTCAAGAGGAAACATAAGAAGGATATTAGTAGCAACGCAAGGGCTTTGAGGAGGCTGAGGACTGCATGCGAGAGGGCGAAGAGGACACTTTCGTCCACTGCTCAAACAACCATTGAAATCGATTCACTCTGTGAGGGTATTGATTTCTATTCAACTATTACAAGAGCAAGGTTCGAGGAATTGAACATGGATTTGTTCAGGAAATGTATGGAACCCGTCGAGAAATGTCTTCGGGACTCCAAAATCGACAAGGGTCAAGTTGATGAGGTTGTTCTCGTTGGTGGGTCGACAAGGATTCCCAAAGTTCAGCAACTTCTGCAAGATTTCTTCAACGGGAAGGAGCTTTGCAAGAGTATAAACCCCGATGAGGCCGTTGCATATGGCGCTGCAGTCCAGGCCGCTATTCTGAGCGGTGAAGGGAACGAAAAAGTCCAAGATTTGCTTCTTCTTGATGTTACCCCTCTCAGCCTTGGGCTTGAAACTGCTGGTGGAGTGATGACAGTCCTGATCCCAAGGAACACGACCATTCCCACCAAGAAAGAGCAGATTTTCTCGACGTACTCCGATAATCAGCCCGGGGTTTTGATTCAAGTTTACGAAGGTGAAAGGGCTCGAACCAGGGACAACAATTTGCTCGGTAAGTTCGAGCTATCAGGGATCCTACCGGCACCGAGAGGGGTGCCTCAAATCAATGTCTGTTTCGACATTGATGCGAATGGTATTTGAACGTATCTGCCGAAGACAAGACTGCTGGAGTGAAGAACAAGATAACTATTACAAATGATAAGGGAAGATTGAGCAAAGAGGAGATTGAAAGAATGGTGCAAGAGGCAGAGAGGTACAAGGCAGAAGACGAGGAAGTGAAGAAGAAGGTGGAGGCCAAGAATGGGCTCGAGAATTACGCTTACAATATGAGGAACACTGTGAAGGACGACAAGTTTTCCGGTAAACTAGACCCGGCTGACAAACAGAAGATTGAGAAAGCCATTGATGAGGCAATCGAGTGGCTTGATGCCAACCAATGGCAGAAGTTGATGAATTTGAGGACAAGTTGAAGGAATTGGAGGGGATATGCAATCCAATTATTGCAAAGATGTATCAAGGTGCTGGTGGTGGAGATGTGCCTATGGGTGGTGGTGCTGATATGCCTAATGGCAGTGGAAGCGGTGGTGCTGGACCCAAGATTGAGGAAGTGGATTAAATTTAAGTCTCATCAATAGGATTTGGGATTGGCCTGCGATATAAGATGAGCTGCTGTTGTGTCTATTTACCTTATGTTTCTAATCTTTGCTTTGGTTTGTGTAATGAATGCCCTATGTGAGGCTGTACTTGATATGCATACAACAATCATGTAATAAAAAAACAGAATCTTCAATCTCCCATCATTTTTATGCAACTTTCATCTCATTATACCCTTTTGTCTTCAATAGAAATTTCTTAACTGTATATAATTTTTCTTCTCGATATAATATAAATGACATTTAGTTACTATATATAACCACATTTTCCTCGAAGAGAATGAGGAAAATATAGTATTTAAAAGAGTTCAGATTCAGTTTACATAAAGTCAAATCCAGAAAACTAAAATCAAGTATGGCGATCTTTTCACAATCTTGGTATTTGTTAGAGCTATGAATGCAAGTATATAATCAGCAGCAGAGAGGTGAAGAGAATAATTTCTTCTTGTGCAACACAGACAAACCATTTGCGACTTAAAAAGTATGTTTCGACCCTACACAAATATGAGCTTTATTATTCAATTCTGAGGAGGGTACAATTCCCATAGCGCAACTGTCGTGTCTTCTGATGCAGAGGCCATCAGCTTGCAGTTGGTTGAAACGACACAGAGTTACACTGCAAAGAGCATAGATAATTTATTTCATGTTATTACAACACAGAATAATAAATGCAACCGAGGAATAGCATTGATAAAAACAAGAGTAATACATATACTATAGAGTTATAGGCAGATACATTAGAAACAAAATAAAATCCCACAATTTTAGTACCGTAGCATGGTGATATTTCAGGATTGCCAGAGGATTTCCTTTGCGATAATTGTATATTCTAACTCTGCCACCATCAAACAAATACACAGTTAACAGCAGAGTAACAAACCCTTGCTGCATACCTACCAAATACAATGAGCAGCATGCAAGTGGTTATCTCCAATCTATTTGACATTGTGACATATACTTCTGAGGACAAATATGGAACTACAACTTACTTCGACTCGAGTCAAAACTAGTTAAGAGGCACAATATAGTTTCGTAATCCAATTTCTAAGGATGACAAATTAGGTTGACTAGAAGCTTGGAAACCTACTTAAAGGAAATTTATAATCCATGTTGTCTTATTTCCAGTTGTTCAATGACTGGAAAAGAATTGGATGCCATCAAATTCAGATTGAACCAAAAAACTCATCGAGGAAATCAAAGCAAGGACTCTTCCTTGTAAAGATAAATTACACAGTTCAATTACTGAACAACAGATTATACCTGGGGCAACTAAGATTCCATATTATATCCAACAATTTGGATTCACTTTGAGAATGGAAGTCCAAAGAACATCCCAAATATAGATGATTCAAGAATTATAAAAATAACAAATAACAAGGAAAAATGATGCAAGGGGGATACAAACCTATGGTCCCAGCCAGCAGTAGCAGCAATTTTACAATCAGGCCGGATTGAGGTGCTGGATATGCCCGGACGTTCTAAACTAATTTCTTTCTTAACAACACATGAACCCTACAACAAGAATAACAGAATAAGAAACATAAGAGAATAATATTTATTCATCCAATGTGACTCGACATTACTGGACATCCAGTTACTAAACAAATTCAAAAGGGCTTCTGATTTTATGTTGTTAGCAACCAGATTAAAAGTAACCAGTTCAAGGGAGGTTTAAATAATGTGGAATGAACTTAAAATTCAATGCAATTACCGTGGGATAATCTAAATTGTAGAATAAGATCTTGTCATCTGCTGCCCCTGAGATACCTCCATTGCATGATCCATCAACGGATAAACTTAGAACTGTGCACAGAACAAGAATAAAACGTATTTAATGTAGAAGAAGGAACTAGAAAATGAAAAGAAGAAAAAGAAACTATAAAACAAAAAGAAAAAGAAAGATAAAGCCCAACACAGTGGAGTCCCCGTATTCTGAGTGGCACACCTGGCTCTGAGTGGAACTTCACAGAAGTTACAGGAATCACAGGCTTACGTATATCCCACCACAGAATGGAACCATCCTCGTAACTAGTACATCAAACAACTCCATAAGCAGATAGCTATTGGTCTATTCCAGAAGTCACCACCATATCAAAATCTCTAATTGAATTGTCATTCGGAACACTGTTCCACAATTTTAAGGAGAATAAATCTTAAACAACAAATCTTATACTTCTACTTCTTGAGAGTGATAGTAGAAAAACAAGGTGTTGGAGACAACTCCAGTGCAGTGGAGAGCGATAGTGGAGACACATACCCTGCCAAGACATTAAGAAAGCCTTCTGATCTGGGTGGCAAAAATGATTGAACTGCCATGCACATTCCTGCCCGAAAAGCAAACATAATTTAAACTTTTAAACACCGTGAGAATCAACAAGCGCAATGGTACCAATAAAAACGACATTAAAAAAACATAACTCATATATCATTATTCTCAAATACAGACATGCCATTGTGTTCCTAAACGGGAAAAAAACTACTAGACCCAATCCCATTATAAGATATTTCATCATGGCACTGACCAATTAGCCAAATGTTTGGTATCTTAGAGCTGATTTATCATAGAAAAAATTGCAATGTTCAGTCATAAGTAATGGATCAGAAATCAACCTCTCTGCTTAATAGAAAAACTGGAAGAACCAGCAGAATCATCTTGAGGTAGCCGTATGGTCCTTTCACCTGTATTGAGATCCCAAAGCTCAACCTCAACATATGAACACATGGAAACAGTCAGTAATAGGATACCCCAAATAAGCAGAAAGAAATCAAGAGTATATTGAATAGAAAAATAAATTCAAAGGCAGCATATTGACCTCAGAAGACTGTTCTCCTGCAATAGCCACAAACTTAAGTCCTTCAACAGATGTTTCTTCTGTTTCTTCTGTCAATCCAACTTGCAATGGATCTAGTTGGATACCAATGAAATTTTAGAAAAATCAACAAGCCATCAATGTGTAAATGTGCTGGGAAACATAGTAAAAAAGAGCAGTGGCAAGAGAAATTAATGGTAATTTTGCCAGTTAAAAACTACTAGCTCCGCACAATACGTCAAAAGTAGGGTAGTCTAAGCACACACAAAGATGTATCTCGAATCAAGCCCCATTATGAGTTATAGAAAAGGTGTATTTCAAGAACCCATCCTCCCAGTTTAGGTTACTGCTTAACACAAAAAGACCAAACTTGCAATATCTTTAACAAGGTAACCAAAAGAATTGATCCCAGAATATGTAGTAGGAGAAGTGGTTGCTTTGAAATTGCAAGTAGGAAGGTTTAAACAACAGTAAGAGATATAAAAGTGAAATATTGCTAGTCATTTCTATCATTTGTTTTCTACTTTCTAAGAGAGCACGTCCATTATCAGATAAGCAATGTCCTGATGATAAGTATTAACCGAAAAAAAGAGTGGTCATTAGAGTCCATTTCTGGATCTAGAAACTCATAGAGAATTAAACACCATGGAGTGAAGAATGGGTTGTTAACAACATTTACGTCTAGAAGTAGCCTGAAGCGCATAGACAAACCTTCAAAGGTGTTGGAACCCTCTTCTTTGTCTTTTTCCATCTTCCCTGTGCTATCATTGGGAAATTCTATATCAACTGTTTCACCATTCCCTTTACTTGTATGAGAAATAGGTTTCTTCACTAAAGAAAGCTTGCAAAAGTGGTAGGAATTTGTCCTGATTGTAAGTGAAGGTTCCCTGTTAAGAACCAAAATAGTAGCAAGGTGAAATTCAAAATTACAAATACAAACAGAAATTGCCGGCGGGTAGCATAGAACCAAATTAATAAATCATGAAGGAATTCTAGTGACCCCTAATTTGTTTCACATGCCCATGAAGCTCTGGTTAGCAAAAAATAAAGAAAACTTAATCAAAAGAAACTAGATAATAGATAGGGCAATCTAATCTCTTACAACATCAAGACAACGATTGACTGACTCAGTTCTCCATATTTTCAACTTTCAATAATTATTTACCAAAAAAAAAAGACACTTGAAAGGAAAAGACTTTGATCAGTTAATCTCCAAATTATTGTTGCCATTGGTCGACATACTTTCCAGTCAAACTTTACAAACAGTACGGATTGATAAACTTCATAGTTCATAGCATGGAAATTCAGGCATTTTATCAATAAAAAGGATTAGCCAACCATGTTTTCCTGTGATACTCAAACTGCTTCAAAGACCAATAAGCCAGAACATTAATACCATTTCAATGAATAACAAATTAACAATTATAAAGTGATTGATTACCTGGAGAGACCTCCCTCTTCTATGTCCCAACACTTGACCGTTCCATCCCTTCCCTGACTACACATGTTACAGACAGAGGAAAAAAGGACCGTTTAGCTTATAATTCCAGAAGCCATATATATACGAGGAAAACCACCTTATAATTTTGTTGTTCCCCAACCAAGAACTACAAGCAACAGCTATAATACCATGCGCAGCACTATGAGCCCTGCAAAGAAACAAAAACAATTAATCTGCCAAAGAAAGAGGAAAAATCATTGTCTTCAAAGTAACAGAGGTAAAAGGAAATGATAAATGAAAAGAATGACAACAAACCATGAAGATGATACCATGCGATTCTGAATCGTATCCCAAATCCGCAACTCACCATCTGAAGAGCTGAAAAATAGAACACCCTTTTATTTTGTGTGTTGAAACAAAAATAAAAGAGTGATTAAAAAAGGAAGTTGAGAAGCTGAGGGTCTACCCGGTGAATAAAATGGGTCTCGACGGATGGAAACAAGCATCCGAGACGGAAGCGCGATGGCCTCTTAGCACAGCCACCGGGTCAGGCGGTGGTTTCTTGCTCTTCAAGCTCATTTCTTTAACCAAATAGCGTATTACAACAGAGTAACCCTAATTAGCTAATATCTTGCAAATCATCATCTTTATTCAGGAAATTTCGAAAGTTATCCCAACGGAACCATTAAAATTTTAGTTTAGTATTAGCCTATCCAAACGTTTTTCGCTAGTCACGTTTAGCATTTAAATTAAGCCATAGACATCTTAATTTTATTTAAAAAATGCATAATTTCAATTAGTAACGCATTTTTATGAACAAAAGAAATTAGCTTTGATTGTAAACTGTGGCAAATGTTTGCTTTTATGAAATGAAATTGCCTATCAAAAGAAGAAAAAAGAAAAAGAAATTAGCTTTGAATTTTGATAAAGACTTACCTAATCCAAGTCAAGCTTTCACAGTAATGCAGTTGGGTGGAGAAGAGTTCTTAAGCTTATAGAGATTGCACAGAATCTGGTTATTCTCCTAAACACAACTATGTGTGTGAGAGATGGGCTGCAATAAGATTATTAGCAATATATAGACTTTATATTCTCTTAATTCTCTTTCTTTGTTAACTTTCTTTTCCCTTCAGTTTCCTTCTTTCTTAGCCACGATTCATCGAACGCTTGGTGAGCATCTGAAAACAGCAAATTCAGCCTTTCACCGTTGAAGGATAGCAGAGGAGCGGAGAGAGCTTCTATTTCACCGTTTTTTCATCTAACTGTTGATTTTTATTAGACCTCAAAACTCGGGAAATACTCAAGATAAGCTTAATATACACTTAAAAAAATGTGGTATCGTTTTATTATGGGTTAAAAAAAAGTGACGTCGGTTTATTATTGTTGTGTATAATAAAATTGGTAAAAATTACTGAAAATATCATTATTTTACCGGTTTTGTTATTATTGCATTTTATCAGGTAAAATATATCGGTTTTGTAATTGTTGTGTATAAAAAAATCGGTAAAAATTACCGAAAACGTCATTATTTTAACAAAACCGATAAAACGCTATCGATTTTGTTATTGTTGGGCATTTTATCGAAAATGTTAAAAAACATTGATGTTTTAGGTAGAAATAATAATGTTTTAGGTAATTTTTTCCGGTTTTATTATGCCCAACAATAACAAAACCGGTAAAAATAATATTTAATGATAAAATTAGTAAACACAAATTATACAAATTAATTTAATTTTTTAGTTTGTAAATTGTCACAATATAACTAATGAAAAAAAGGACACGATTTTTCTATTTAGATATTAGCTTTAATAAAAAAAAATTATATATAATTACAATATAATTTTAAAAAATAATCCTAATGAAGTGATGAAAAATAATCATAATTATAATATAACTATAAACATCAAATATAATAAAATAATATTATTTATTAAAAAAATAATATTATTATTTTTAAAATATTAGAATAATTTATTTAATATTATTTATGTCAATATTATTATTAAAATATTATATCTATAATTTTATAAATAAAAAAATTATGATTATTATATTTTATTAAAATAAAATTATTATAAATTATATTTATTATTTATTATAAGAATAATATTTCATTAATTGTATTATAATGAGAGAATAGTTAAACACATGCGTCGATACATTTTCTAAAAGTATCGACACATATGTTACATCGAAACCGATAATTATAATGTAATAGGTAAATTTACAATATAACCGGTATACAACAATAACAAAATCGGTAAAAATTACCAAAAACATCATTATTTTAACAAAACCGGCAAAGCGCTACCGATTTTGTTATTTTTTTACCGATTTTGTTATTGTTGGACATTTTACCGAAAATATTAAAAAACATTGATGTATTAGGTAGAAATAATAATGTTTTAGCTGATTTTTATCGGTTTTGTTATGCCCAAAAATAAACCGGTAACAATAGATTTTTTAATGATAAAATTAGTAAACACAAATTATACAAATTAATTTTAATTTTTTACTTGTAAGTTGCACAATATAACTAATGAAAAAAAGGACACATTATTTCTATATCGATATTAGCTTTCTAATAATAAAATAAGAAATAAAAAAAAAATATATAATTACAATATAATTTTAAAAAAAATCATAATGAAATGATGAAAAATAATCATAATTACAATATCATTAAATACAATAAAATAATATTATTTATTAACAAAATAATAATATTATTTTTCAAATATTAGAATAATTTATTTAATATTATTTATGTCAATATTATTATTAAAATATTATATCTATAATTTTATAAATAAAAAATTATGATTATTATATATTATTAAAATAAGATTATTATAAATTATAAATTATATTTATTATTTATTATAATAAAAATAATATATATTAATTATATTATAATGAGAGAATAGTTAAACATATGTGTCGATACATTTTCTAAAAGTATCGACACATATGTTACATCGAAACCGATAATTATAATGTAATAGGTAAATTTACAATAACCGGTATACAACAATAACAAAACCGGTAAAAATTACCGAAAACATCATTATTTTAACAAAATCGGTAAAGCGCTACTGATTTTATTATTTTTTTACCGGTTTTGTTATTGTTGGGCATTTTATCGGAAATGTTAAAAAACATTGATGTTTTAGGTAGAAATAATAATGTTTTAGGTAATTTTTACAGGTTTTGTTATGCCCAACAATAACAAAACCGGTAAAATAGACTTTTTAATGATAAAATTAGTAAACACAAATTATACAAATTAATTTTAATTTTTTAGTTTGTAAGTTGCCACAATATAACTAATGAAAAAAATGACACTATATTTCTATTTTGATATTAGCTTTCTAATAATAATAAAAAAAATTATATATAATTACAATATAATTTTTAAAAATAATCATAATGAAGTGATGAAAATAATCATAATTACAATATAATCATAATTACAATATAATTATAAACATTAAATACAATAAAATAATATTATTTATTAACAAAATAATAATATTATTTTGTTAAATATTAGAATAAATTATTTAATATTATTTATGTCAATATTATTATTAAAATATTATATCTATAATTTTATAAATAAAAAAATATGATTATTATATTTTATTTAAATAAAATTATTATAATTATATTTATTATTTATTATAATAAGAATAATATCTCATTAATTATATTATAATATGAGAATAATTAAACATATGTGTCGATACATTTTCTAAAGGTATCGACACATATGTTACATTGAAACCGATAATTATAATGTAATAGGTAAATTTATAATGTAACCGATATAAATATATCGGTTTTATGAGAGAATAGGTCAACAAAATGTATCAAAACAAATTTAAAAAGTGTCGATACATTTTGTCCAGAATGAATGTTAAACGAGCTGCACACATAAAGTGTCAATACATTTATTAAAAGCATCGATCCAAAAATATCGAAACCGATAATTACAATGTAATAGGTAAATTTACAATGTACCTAGTAGAAGTATATCGTTTTATGAGAAAATATGTCTACATAATGTATCGACATATTTTAAGTTTGTGTCGATACTTTTTTCCGAATGAATATCCAACGAGATGCACACATAAAGTGTCAATACATTTAAAATTGTATCGATCCCAAAAACATCGAAACTGATAATTATAATGTAATAGGTAAATTTAAATGTTACGATATAAATATACCGGTTTAGTTAAAAAATATGTCAATATAAGCGTTACCTATTACATTGTATAAGCGTATCTAATATGTTACTGTACTTGATAATATTTTCGATTAAATACTTATTTTATTATATAAGCGTTACCTAATATGTTATTGTACTTGATAATATTTCCGGTTAAATACCTATTTTATTATATAAGCGTTACCTATTACATTATATAAGCGCTACCTAATATGTTATTGTACTTGATAATATTTCCGGTTAAATACTTATTTTATTATATAAGCGCAACCTATTACATTATATAAGCGCTACTTAATATGTTGTTGTACTTGATAATATTTTCGATTGAATGATATAACATAATCAATATAAATTTTAACCGATCACTTATTTAATTATTCACGTTAATTTTTAGTCGTTTTTTAACCGCTGCACACGATACCTTCCCTCAAAACCCACATGAAGGGCTCCTTTTAGAAATTTCCGAGTTGAGCCAATAAGAAAAGCCTTATCTATAGCTATTTGAGGTGGTCCTTGTTTTGCTACCTTCAATTGTAACCCTCTCCCAATAGAGTTTAGAAAATAAAAAAATCAGAAATTGTAAACGCTCTCTGATCCGATTAATTAATCTAATCAAGAAAAAGTAAATGGCTTCAACATTCAGTGGCGATGAAACTGCTCCGTTCTTTGGTTTCCTCGGTGCTGCTGCTGCCCTCGTTTTCTCCTGTAATCAAATTAGATGATTGGTCTTCGTTAAAAATATGTTTTTTTCCTCTATCTTGTATCGCTGAGGATCTGTGTTGTTTGGGGTTTTGATCGGATGTTTCGCAGGTATGGGAGCCGCTTATGGGACCGCGAAAAGTGGGGTTGGTGTGGCGTCCATGGGTGTGATGAGGCCAGAACTGGTGATGAAGTCGATCGTCCCCGTGGTTATGGCTGGTGTTCTCGGTATTTATGGCTTGATTATTGCTGTTATCATTAGTACCGGAATTAACCCAAAGGCTAAATCTTATTACCTTTTCGATGGATACGCTCATCTCTCTTCTGGTCTCGCTTGCGGACTTGCTGGTCTTTCCGCTGGTATGGCTATTGGGATCGTGGGCGATGCTGGCGTTAGGTAATGCTTTTTATCTTCTAAACATTTTAGTTTATGTGTACTTGATTCATACTTCATGATCATACCAGTTTGTTGCATTTTCTCTATAGAAAATCGATATTATATTATATCTGGGGTTTTGATGTCAACCCTGCAAAGTAAGCCCTTTTTACTTGATTGTTTAGATTCAGCTTGGGAGAATTCTATGTAGGGTCTGCTGTATGACATGAATCGAATTGAGATGATGTAACGGATGTTATGATTGTTG
This sequence comes from Hibiscus syriacus, assembly GCF_006381635.1. Taxonomy (NCBI): domain Eukaryota; kingdom Viridiplantae; phylum Streptophyta; class Magnoliopsida; order Malvales; family Malvaceae; genus Hibiscus; species Hibiscus syriacus. The sequence continues at coordinate 10,329 of NW_024061942.1, read as the reverse complement.
AAAATGAATTTTATTTATGCATATTATTATTTCTATATATCCCCATATCCAAGTGCTGGACATGGGTACAGTGAAGAGTCCTAACAACATAGATTAGTGTTATATCGCTGTTGTATTATTGAACTACTATTGCTTTAGGCTTGAACTGAATTGAGATGTTGCGACAGTTCTTGTGATTGTTGGGAAGGAAAGATAATGTAATTTGAGAAATAAATCCCCTTAAACTAATGCTATATACTATTTTTCTTTTTGTGGCAGTTGATATTTACTAGTGCTGTTGTTGGTGATATGTTACTTTGCTTTTGCAAGTAGTATCACTTTGTAACTTCGTCTTAATTGTATATTTGTGTTACTTATTGAATTTTGTATAGCTAATGCAGAAATTTAGATGCTGTTAGGTACGTCGATTTATGATTGTTTGGGGAGGAACGATTAATGCTGTTTAAGAATTATTATTGTTTTTTTATCCCTTAAAGTAGTGTCATACTTCCGTCAGGTTAGTTCAGTGATTGTTTGTGCCAGTTACTTTATGGTTCGTTGTGTTACTTGGAACCTCGTCTTATTTTTTCAATTGGATTTTGCAGAGCCAATGCACAACAGCCAAAGCTATTTGTTGGGATGATCCTCATTCTTATCTTTGCTGAGGCATTGGCACTATATGGCTTGATTGTTGGCATTATTCTCTCTTCCAGAGCTGGTCAGTCGCGAGCCGAGTGATAAAGGCCTAATCAGTGACTCTTATGGATCCTTGAAGAGTTGTTCAATATATTCTTCTTTCTTTTGCTGGTATAGATAAGTTTTGCCCATAAAGTATTGTTCTACATAAAATTTATTGGCTGCCAGCCTTTGAGCTTTTCTAGAGATTGAGAAATCCGATGGGCTGATGATAGTAGATTAGATAAATATTAGTTAGTTGTTTCAATAAAATTTGTAAACATTGTTTCATTTGTGAAGTTGTGTGCTTGTGGATCTTGTTTAAACCCTGTAGACTTGTTGCTTGCATCTAGTTTCGTTTTTTCATTGTTTCTAAACGTTGAGTTTGGTGTGAATATGTTGAGCTCCTGGTATATCTGGACTTCATACGATAGCTTGCATTGCATGTCAAAAGATCTTACTGGATTGCGGGGATATAAGCTTAAAAATGCCCATGAAGTTCAATGACATGGATAGCGGTTTCTGCAATTTCATTTTTTGTTTCAGATTTCGAGTATGAAATTGAACATAACTGTGTGACCTAAGGCATACTTCCCAATAGCTACAGACTAATGATTAGATTTATGACAGTTTCATTTGATTTATGTAAATATATTGTTTAAGTCAACCCAAACATCCATAGCCAGCATAGGCTTGACACCTGTCGTCTTTTGGTCTGGGTACTTATACCATGAGGAAATGTTAAAAGGGGTTTCTCTTCTCTTTCTTTCTTTTTTCACTCTCATCTTCCTACTTATAGTTTTCATCTTCCACCATAGAAAATCATCCACCAATAATTATTACCTCACCGGTCATGATTATCTATCCAAGTTAAAAGAAGTGAATCATTGTTACCTCACCGATCCTGATTATCCATCCAAATAAAAAGAAGTGAATTACCAACCGTCAACAAGATCAAATTGTTCCAATCAACAATACCATTATTCACGAAGTATTAAGGCTTAATTTTAAGCTTTTTATATGTAGAGATTAGATCTCAAGCTTAATAGATATAATTGCAAGTTGCCTATATTGGGAAAATGTGGATATTATTATTATTATTATTATTGGTTTGAAGGGGTGTTTAGATGTCAGTTGCCAGAAGGGGTGGCTTAAAATATATATACATGTTCTTTTACCCTTTAAAACAGGTTTGATTAGATTTTTTTGAATATATATATATAATTTATCTAACATTGAATTTTAATTTAATCTCAATATACCCATCAAGTAATAAATCAAATGTTGTTCTCCCTAGAGGTTATGAGTTTTGTAGGGTGTGTGCATTATCAATTCAATTGATTTAAAAAATTATGAACAAATATTATCTTGTAATCACCTTAGACTATTTAAAAAAAATTTAACCTCAATGTATTTACAAGGTCATTATTAATAATTAAATAATAAAGTTATTCGATTTTTATTAATTTTAGTTTGTGTATTGATTTGCCATTAAATTTTCAAACACTAAATTTTATATTACATATTATTTTATTTTGTATAAATAATCATTAACTTTTTTTACAGTCATTGTCTGTTAATCTTCGTTAATTGTCTTTCGCGAAAAAGTCGATAAAAATTCATTTTAAAAGTTTAATATTCTAATATTCCGATCTTTTCCTACAGTCATCCAATCAAATTAATTTTGAGGTATGTTATTAATTTTCTCGAAAGGATGTTAATGTCTTTCACTATTTGAATTCTCAATCAAACACTTCTAACCCAGAGAAATGATAGATTTTGTGTGTTTAATTTCATGAGTTCTAAAGGGAATCGGAAAAACTTAAATTGAAGAGTGGTAAAAGAACGGTTTTCAGAATCGGACCGGTTAGCGAACCGGTCATGTTACCGGTTTACTGGTTCAACTGTAAAATCAAGTGAAACAAAATGATTCAAATTAAATACAACAAAATATTTAAGGTAAAACATATTAAATAATAAATATAATTATATAACTATAATTAAAAATAAATTTGGGGTTAAAAATCATAACAAAATGATATTGTTTGGTTTAATTTTTTTTAAAAACAATCCCACATGACTAAGAAACATAGAAGAGCATCCCAAAAGTCTAAAGAGAAAATATGAGAACAAAACAATCTCACATTGCTAAGAAACATAGAAGCGCATCACAACTAACTTCTATAAATAATAGAGGTAATTTGACATTCAAAATCATGGAGACTTTTGGTGAGCATTGAGTGAACTATTCTTTCACTTCAATCAAGCTCGAATTTTAGGCTTCAATCGAGCTTCTAATTTTTTTTTGAGTTCAAGCCTTTTTGAGTTCAAGTTTCAATATTATATTTCGAGTTTGAGTTGAACTTGATAATTTTTAGCTTGTGAGTTTGAGTTGAGTTGAGCTTACTTTTAAAGTTTTCAAGTTCGAGTCGAGCTCAGCAATACTCGAGTTCGACTTGGCTCGTTTAACAAACGACGTTGTTTGGTTTAATTTAAAAAAAAAAAATCCCGGTTTTTTTCCGGTTTTTAGCCAGTCCGGTTCGAACGGTTTAGCGGTTCTGGCCGGTTCACTAATAGCGATTCAACCGGTTTAGATTGAACTGGACTAAGTAACGGTTCCCGGTTGAACCGGCCAGTCCGGTCCGATTTTCAAAACAGAGGGTAAAAGACTGTAGGGTTGAGTGGTGAGAAGCAGACAACATATAAATATTGTAGGATCGATGAACATTGCATTATTCCTTGGGTTGTAAAGGAATGACATATACATATGCACACAGCCCAAATTTAGAGCTTGACAAAGGCAACTGCCTTCTCTCATATTCTTTATCATTGTCGACGGGCCCCCCCGGGGGGGGGGGTGGACAAAAGAAATGAAAAATGCTTTCATGGAATAAAAATATTTACGTAGCCGATACTGGAACACGGGTCTTTCGGGTGACAGCCGAATATCCTGGCCAACTAGAATACAACGGATTGTTGCCCAATGTTTTCTAAGAATTTATTAATTTCTAGTAGAGAGTGTCTCTGTACTGTATGTTTTCCGGTGGTATAATTCAGTTGTGGTATTTACTATACAAAAATTGTGGATTCAGTTCCTGTAGTTCAATTTGTCATCATTTGATCGTTTAATTTTACGATATCGTTCGCCAATCCAAATAGTTGAATATTTAGGTTAAAATGTTGGAGTAGATTTTTACCTTAAAAATACTTGTTTCAACACAAACAAATCTTATTTTAATCAAAACTGTTAATTATTTAGATTAATCAGCCCATGACTATTTATATATAAAATCATGGCAAATAAAGTACATGAACCAAATTCCGAATTAGAGCGCAGTAGAGTGACTGAAACCAGGGTTATGATATTTTCCCAAGTGCCATCTTATACGTTTCAGCTTAACACAGATGGCCTTTTCTCGAAACTTTACATTCTTATATCATCATTGTTGCATGATGAGGGGACTGATGGTGCAGCTTAAATTACAGGGCTTCGTTTGTTATATGAATATGCTCCACTAAAACAGGCCTACCCAAGGCGTTATTCAATCAACGTACAACGTGCTGCAGTGGAAGCAACTCTTGCAAAATCAACCTACTTGGTTTCAGTGATGTTCATCATGTATCAAGGCCATTAATTTATGCTTGGCAGTCGACGGTCGACACAAAAGACAACAATAATAAAATAATTTTTATATATAACAAATTGAATCCATTGCTAAAATTCTGGTCAACTTCGGATGAATTGAGAAGATTTCACCGAACATGACAATGTATCAACCTAGATAGTGTTGTGCTCTACTACCTTTTCTATAACAAAGAAGGAAGTTCTTCCAGCCGGTGGATCTTCGGGTTCTGGATCGGGGCAAGATGCTGAGTCCGACTACCTCCTTGGGTGCTTGACCCGGTTCCAAAAACCCCAACAACTTCGCCACTAGAGTTGCACTCTCTTTCACATGTCCCGTGTGTTGTAGAATTCGGGTTAATTTCCACCAATAATAATAAATTCACCTTGAAAACTATTATCCAGATGACTAGTGTGAAAACGATTGTACTAAAAATCACACCAAGGTAGATTCCCATGAAAGAGGAGGGGTCACAATGGTCCCTCTTAAAACCCACTTTCCTTAGACAGAACTACTAAGACAAGTAATTTTAATAGGACAATAATTAACAACTATACCCAACAATAGCTATTAAAAAGACATAAAGAGAACACCAATATTTAACGATGTTAGGCCAAAATTATGCCTACATCCTCGAACACTACTAAAATAATATTTCACAAATAGAGAAAATATTACAAAGAGAAAGAAAGAAACAAATAGCCTTTAATATAGAAGAAGGCTTATATTTGTGGGATACTTAACTAAGGAAGAGGATGGCTCTATTTATAACAAAAGAATTTCTCCTCCTCCTTATACACAACCAATGTGGGACTTTGACAAAAAAACCAACAAATCTCCACCTTGGCAAATTCCACACACATCTCTCAAAAATTCAATCTTCAGAGTGTCTGCAAATTCATCTTTCAATTTGTAACAATATTGACCAAGTCTAAACAATGTTTAAACTTGAAGTTACCACTTTTGTCAACATATCAGCAGGATTCTCAGTGGTCCGAATCTTCTGGATTATGACTCCACATTCTTCTAGAATCTCTCGTACAAAGTGATATCGAACATCGATGTGCTTCGTCTTGCATGGTAAACCTGGTTCTTTGCTAAATGAATAGCACTCTGACTGTCACAATGCACTTTGATGTGCTTCTGTTCCATTCCCAATTCACCAAGCAACCCTTGAAGCCAAATTGCCTCATTCACAGCCTCTGTAACTGCCATATACTCTGCCTCTGTAGTAGACAAAGCCATTGTTGACTGTAAGGTGGACTTCCAACTGACTGGTGCCTTTGCAAATGTAAACACATAACCAGTAGTTGATCGACGCTTGTCCAAATCACCTGCATAGTTTGAATCACAATACCCAACTACACACTGACCATTTGTTTGTCCTACTGAAAGACCAAACCAACATCTACGGTGTTCAGAATATATCGCAGAATCCATTTCACAGCTTGCCAATGCTCCTTTCCAGGATCATGCATATACCTGCTCACAACCCCAACTGCTGTGAAATATCGGGTCTCGTACACACCATTGCATACATCAAGCTACCAACAACACTTGCATACGGAACCTTTGACATGTATTCCCGTTCTGCATCATCCTTAGGTGACATGGATGCACTGAGCTTGAAATGAAGAGCAAGATGTGTACTAACTGGTTTTGACTTCTCATTCATGCCAAAACGTTTTAGTACCTTCCTCAGATATTCTTTCTGAGACAAACAAAGCCTCCCCAATTTCTTATCCCTTGATATCTCCATTCCTAGAATCTTATTCGCTTTATCAAGATCCTTCATCTCAAAACTCCTTGTTCAATTGAGTCTTTAGTTTCGCAATTTCTGTCTGATTCTTGGAAGCTATCAGCATATCATCAACATAAAGAAGAAGATATATATATGATCCGTCTTGTAGCTTACGTAAATACACACAATGATCATATTTGCTTCTTGTGTACTTCTACCCTATCATAAACTTATCAAATCGCTTGTACCACTGCCTTGGAGATTACTTCAATCCGTACAACGATTTTTCTAATTTGCACACCATCTCTTCTTTTTCAGCAACTTTGAATCCATCTGGCTGAGTCATATAGATTTCCTCATCCAAGTCTCCATGTAAAAATGTAGTTTTTACATCCATCTGAACTAGTTCCAAATCCAACTGTGCTACCAAAGCCAACAAAATTCTGATGGAGGAATGTTTTACAACTGGAGAAAATACTTCATTATAATCAACTCCCTCCGTTTGAGCGTAGCCTTTAGCCACCAATCTTGTTTTTTAGCGGATGTTATTCTTGTCAGGAAATCCATCTTTTTTTGCATATACCCACTTGCACCCAATTGCTTTCTTTCCCTTCGGAAGACTAGCTAGTTTACACGTTTGATTCTTTTGAAGGGATTGCATTTCTTCATTCATGGCGATCCTCCACTTTTTATGTTCTGAACTGTGGACTGCTTCATTAAAAGTGGCAAGAACGTCATCAATTGCAATTGGTGATGCAAAAGAGACCATATCAGCATAACGAGCAGGTTGTCTAATGGTCCTCTTTCCCTTTTTGAGTGCAATTGATTTATGTTGCTGTGGAGGTTCTTGGGTCTGAACCTCTTCTTCATCTGAATCTTCTTCTACCATAGGAGAGTCATCATCAGTTTCTTTACTGGCTGGGTTAATTATGCTTCCTTCAAACTCCACCTGTTTGGGAGTTCCATATGTCTGCTCCAATTTTTCTGAAGTCACCTTTCTCAACATGGTAGATTCATCAAAGGTAACATCCCTGCTGAAGATTATTTTCTTTGTTTCTGGACACCAAAGACGATAGTCTTTCACACCATAGGTGATCCCCATAAAGATCGCCTTCTTTGCTCTTGGATCCAACTTTGACTCCTTAACATGGTAGTATGCAGTGGAACCAAACACATGTAAGAAATCATAATCTGTAGCAGGTACTCCAAACCATTTCTCTAATGGTGTTTTACCACCAATAGTAGTCGATGGTAAGCGGTTGACAAGCATAGACCAAAGCCTCAGCCCAAAATGCTTTGCCTAACCCAGCATTAGACAACATACACTGAACCTTCTCCACTAATGTCCGGTTCATATGCTCTGCCACCCCATTCTGTTGTGGTGTAGATCTGACAGTGAAATGCCTGACAATACCTTCTTCTTCACAGACTTTCAGAAATGGATCATTTTTGTACTCTCCACCATTGTTCATATGGAGACATTTGTTTTTTCTCCATGTTTGAGTCTCCACCATCTTTTTCTATTTAAGGAAAAATCCTAGCACCTCATCCTTTGTCTTCATTGTATACACCCAAACTCTCCAGGAAAAATCATCAACAAAGGTGACATAATAGTGTGTTCCTCCCAATGAAGTTGTCTTGGAAGGCCCCCATACATCTGAATGAACATAATCCAAAATACATTTAGTATCATGGATTACCGTTCCAAATTTCACAATCGTCTTCTTCCCTTTGATGCAATGCTCACAAAAAGCTAATTTGTAAGCCCGAACACCCTTCAATAATCCTTGATCTATCAGCAATTTCAAGGATTTTTCACCAACATGCCTCAAGCGCATATGCCATAACCTGGTTGCTTCTGACTCCTGTTCATCAGTAGAAGCTGCCACTACTGTTGTCCCTACAATTGTACTACCCAGAAAGTAATACACATTGTTTCTTTTCATGATTCCCTTCATTATCACCAGTGCACCAGAGATAATCCTCATAATCCCATCTTTTGCCCTCACTTCTAAACCTTTTGACTCTAAGGTTCCCACAGAGATGAGATTTCTCATTAAATCTGGTACATAATGGACACCTGTTAAGGTTCTGATTGATCCATCCTGATTCCTCAAGTGAATTGAACCAATCCCAAGTGTGTTAAGAGGGGAATTATTTACTGTGTAGACAATTCCACCTTTTAGTTCTTTAAAATCAAAGAACCATTCTTTATTGGGGGTCATATGGTGGCTAAAAGCTGAATCTAACAACCATGAACTGGAACAGCTGGTTGATGGCGTAGCAGCGAATGCGAAATCTGAATCTGTATCATCATACTCGACCACATTTGATTCTGAGACAGCCTTTCCCTTTTCAAGTTTGCCTTTATTCTTTAGCCTGGGACATTCTTTCTTCCAGTGCCCTTTTTCTCGACAAAAGGCACATTCATCTTTGCTCAATCTGGACTTTGACTTTGATCTCCCTCTCATTCCTTTATTTTGACTCTTCGAATGACCTCTAACAACAAGAGCTTCTGCTTCGACACTTGTGTTTTCTTGTTTGTCTTTCTTTATCAATTCATAACTATACAAGACAACAGTTACTTCACTGAGAGACACATCAACCTTCCCATGAAGTAAAGTAGTTTCAAGATACTCAAACTCATCAGGAAGTGATCCCATCAACATCAGAGCTAGATCTTCGTCTTCAAAAGTCACGTTCATATTCATCATATCAGTCACCAGCTGATTAAAGCTAGTAATGTGATCATTCATAGTGGTCCCCTGGTACATAGTTGAAGCGAAACAATCTCTTTTTCATGTAGAGCTTGTTCTGACCGCTTTTCTTCAAAAATTTCTCCTCCAGTACCTTCCACAATTTACTTGCAGAAGTTTTCTTAGAAAATACATACTTCTGCTCTCTAGAAAGACACGATCGAATAGTACCACATGAAAAATCTATTGATCCTCTTCCATTCTTTCTCCTCAACATCATCTGGTTTCTCTCCTTCAATAGCAATGTCTAGACCCTGCTAAAATAGGGCATCTAGAACCTCACTTTGCCACATGCCGAAATGACCGGTGCCATAAAAAATCTCCACTGCAAATCTAACATTTGTCACAACATTTCTTGCGGATGTTTTTATGTCGTCTGCCATTTCTGCTACAAATTCTATTTAATAGCTGTCAATGCGGAATGCCAATTACATCAAGGAAATTTTTTTTCTGATGTGGAAGATCAACCTAAGCCGCAACCACAGAGCATACTAAAATAAACCAAGAGCTCTGATACCAATTGTTGTGGAATTCGGGTTAATTTCCACCAATAATAATAAATTCACCTTGAAAACTATTATCTAGGTGACTAGTGTGAAAACGATTATACTAAAAATCACACCAAGGTAGATTCTCAAGAAATAGGAGGGGTCACAATGGCCCCTCTTAAAACACACACTTTCCTTAGACAGAACTACCAAGACAAGTAATTTTAATATGACAATAATTAACAATAACTATACCCGACAATAGCTATTAAATAGACATAAAGAGAACACCAATATTTAACGAGGTTAGGCCAAAATTATGCCTACCTCCTCGAACACTACTAAAATAATATTTCACTAATAGAGGAAATATTACAAAGAGAAAGAAAGAATACAAATAGCCTTTAATATAGAAGAAGGCTTATATTTGTGGGATACTTAATTATGGAGGAGGATGACTCTATTTATAACAAAAGAATTTCCCCTCCTCCTTATACACAACCAATGTGGGACTTTGCCAAAAAAAACTAACACTGTGTCCTGCGTCTTTGACCATATAAGTTGCGACAGTTGTACGCTCCTTTGCTTGGTGTTTAATCCAATGCCCCACTGCTTGTACACTTCCTCTTTCTGCTTCTTCGACAACTTCTGTATTTGCTTGCACAACATTTTCCTCTCACGTACCAAATCTTTTGTACTCTCAACCACAAAAGTAATATTTCGTTTCAATTTAATCGGGTCTAAAGCTTCCTTGTTTCTAAGCTGCATATGCCTGTGGCTCAAACTTGCCCAGGTTTTAAAATTTAGATGTCTTAAGGTTCAGATGATTTTAGATTTAAATCATTTTCAATTTGAATTTGAGGATCAATTTTTTAGATTGGATTATTATAGTTTGGGGTCATTTTGGGTTGTCATTTCAAATTTGATCCATTTTTCATTTTGGTTTATGGCTCCATTTTTAAACATGGTCATTGTAGATATTGATCGGTTGGGATGTTCAACTTGTTTTCAATTTAGGTTTGAAGATTGGTTTTTTAGGTCAGGTCATTATGATTGCAAGTGGTTTT